>NW_006159840.1:2640576-2646915 GCF_000334495.1 Tupaia belangeri chinensis | reverse complement strand
GGTCCCTAGGGCAAAAACCTCTCCAAAAAAAAAAAAAAATAATCACTTTAAAACATTTGCCAGAATTAGAATTCCATTTAGTGTAATGCATATATATTTTTTCATACCCTTAAATATTATGAGAGTGTGATGCTAGATTTCTGTCAGCAGTTTTGGCTTCCTCATAGGCCTCTCTCCTTCACTTGGAGGTGGCTGTCTTCCCACTGTGTCCTTGGGGGTTGCAACCTCTGTCGCATGTCCGGTGTATACATTTCCTCCTGTAAGAAAACTGCTTAGACTGGATAATGGCCCACCCTAAAGACATAATGTTAATTAGTGGTGTTATTAAAGACTTTTTGTAATATCATTAGCTTGTGAGGGCTAGCAATTAGATCTTTAACATAAGAATTTTAGGGGGAACCAGCAGTTAGCGTAATGGCTATGTTGCTGGACTCCCACGTAGTCGACTGCGGATCACGTCCCAGACCCGGTGGCTTAAAACTCACTCCGGGCGCGTGTGCATGCGTGCCCGAGATCCCGAGAGGAGAGGAGAGGAGAAGGGACTGCGGCGTGACCATCCCCCCTGGGGGGTGATTTCTCACTTTCTGTCTCTCTGTCTCTCTTTGTCTGGCGAGCGCACGCGCCCTATAGCAAAAACCTCTCAAAAAAAATAATTTTATAAGGAACACAATTCAGTCTTCAACAAATAGGTCAATTTTATACACAAGAGACAAGTCCCTTGTGAATTATAGGCAGGTAGACATATGACCATATACAGAAATTAAAGCTTCAGCCTCGCAGAGGAAGTCACGGGTCAAAGTGAAGAAAGAGTCACAAAAACGTATAGTCCAGATCTCAAGGAGCTGCTTTCCTTCCCAATGAGATGAGATTTTTACTTGACACTAAGATCATAGACAAACGAAAGTAATTTAAATGTGTTCTCTGTTATCTCTTACCCAACAGAGAAGAGAATTTACCATCCTCTTTTAAACATCAACAAACAGACCGTAAAAATTTCCAAATGATCAAAATACGTATTTTTTTTTGTTTATTAGAGAGAAAGATTAATTTTTTGAGAGTTTTTGTTTGTTTGTTTGATTTTTTTGGTATAGAGTGTGTGTGCTCGCTAGACAGACGGAGAGACAGAAAGCGAGAAATCAACCCCCAAGGGGGGATAGCCACACTGCAGTCCCTTCTCCTCCATTCTCCTCTCGGGATCTTGGGCACGCAGGCACACGTGCCTGGCGTAAGTTTTAAGCCACCGGATCCAGGATGCGAACCGCTGTTGACTATGGGAGTCCAGCGACATAGCCATTACGCTAACTGCTGGTACAAGAGATGAATTTTTGACAGGGTCTCACTATGTCTGGATTTACCTACCCTACCCTCCAAACCAGCTTGGACCAGCTTGCAGCCTGCCTAGAGGTTGGGCTAGGAACCAAACCTGGCCTCCCATGTGACCTCTGCCTCTGCGTAGCAGTGTCTTAGCAGCACGCATCACCATGGCAGAGCCTAAAGGGGAGTAAGTTATTGTTTATGTAGAACCAGCAAGCAAAAACAAAAACCCAACATCAGTAGAGAGAAGGGGTGGAAATGGACAAACAAGGTTAGCAGAGTTAAAGTTGTATCTGACCAGGACTCACTGCAGGAACTGAAAGAAGACGACGTGGCTTAGCAGTCCATGAAGCGTACTTCTTGGCAGTGAATTGATTTTGCTTCACTGGGTGTGTTCATTTGGGCATGACCATGAGACTTCCAAAACTGTAGAAGTATTATTTTTAGTTAGGTAAAATCATGACCATAAAGCAAATATAAAATGGAGAGCTGTCAAAAATTTTACTAAACTGATTTACTAATGTGGGAAACAGAAAACTGTATAAACTGCTTCAGAGCTGTAGCGAGATTAGTCTATAGATGATGATAGGCAGACAGGCACAGTTTAAAAAATAATATTAGGATAGCATTGCTGGACTAGATGCATATTTTATTAAGTTCTTAGAAAATGATAAACCATAGTATTTTGGGTTATCTTCTCTACCAGGTGAAACACTTTGAATCCCTACCAGGAAAGTGTTAACCCCTGCCCTCCCATAGTTATAAAGCAGCCCAAGTAACTGCTCTGCACTGCATGGAAAGAACACCAGCTATCTCTTTGTCTTGAATAGCATGCTTCAGATTTTTGATTATCAAAAAGACAAAGTTAAAGTTGTCCTACCTAATGTATAAACTGTTACAAGGAATATTTTTCCCTCCAGCTATTACTTTAAGTCCAGTACAGAGACATACATTTATTTTTTTACTCTCAACAGAATAATAAATATGCACTTTACTCTTATCAGTTTATCAAACATTCATACATTTTCTTGCTTAATTTTTATTAAGAATAGAATTATCATTTCTTTTATACCAAAACTATCAGTTTTGGTATATGATCTTAGTGTCAAGTTTCTATGATCTTAGTGTCAAGTTTCTTGTCCAAGTTATCACAACTAAAAGATACAGAGGCTAAATTTTGAACTACAGTCTTTCAATTCACAAATCTACTTTTTTTTTAATTTAATTTTTTTTTTAAGGTTTTGCCACAGGGCATTTGTGTTTGCCAGAAAGTGGAAAGACAGAGAGATAGTGAGAGGGAAAATGAGAAATCACTCCCGGGGGTAATGGTCACATCACAATGACCATGCAGCAATTCCTTCTCTCTTGTTCCTCTCCTAGGATTTGGGCACACATGCACACAGGCCCACCGTATTTCAAGCCACCAGGTCCGGGAATCAAACTGCAGTCACCCATGTGGAGGTCCAGCGCTATGACCTCTACACCACCTGCTGGTTATACAAATCTACTTTCTTTAATTTCATTCCAGTGTTCAGGATAATTGCATAGATTTGGCATCATTTATGAAATGAACACTATCTTATACATTCTGGTACAAGAATAGCCATCTCACCCTAAGAACTTCAATGAATGTTCATCTTTTTGTAAGATATTTGATTAATAGTTTCTTAAATAAAACTGTCTACTTTTTGTAGCTTTTACATTTTACAGTTGATAGGAAATGAACTACAATCATAGGAAAAACACTTTTGAATGTGTTTGGAGCTAGTCAATGAGAAATTTTATCATTTGAATTTGTGAAAAAGTTATAGCATTTTTTTTTCTTTTTGCTATAAGGCATGTGTGCTCCCCTGAAACAGAGACAGAGAAAGAGAGGGAAAGTGAGAAAGCACCCTGGAGGGGGATGGGCATATTGCAATTCATTCTCCTCTCAGGATTTTGGACACATATACACATGTGCCTGGTGTTTTTCAAGCAGATGGGTCTGGGACTCTGACACACAATTGACCATGTAGGATCGCTCTGCCATGCCATCTGCTGGCCTACCTTTTGTATTTTTTAAACATAACTTTGCAAACTGGCTTCCCAACTGTTCTAGGTGTATTTCTGAAACCCTAAAACCCTTTTTTATTTTTCCTGTCACATTACTTCCAGGTCAGGAAAAAGCATATTGTTTAACTCTATCCCTGTACTTGAACACAGTACAGGTCTGAATATGCCCAGACTTATCTTCTTACTCATCACCTCCTCAGGAGTTGCAGCAAAATGTGGTCAGTGATCCCTTCAAAAGGCCTGTCTATAAAGAACACTTGTGTTGCAGAACAGACCCCTCCATAGCACTCAGCAACTGAAGCAGACAGACCCGAGTCCAGCCACATAGCTACCCTTGGGCACAGCCTGCTTCTTTGGCTGTATTAGAAAAATGAATGCCAAATATGTACCAGGCAGTGTTTTTCTAAAGAGCAACTGTTTTTCTCAGTGTTGCTTTGATTTACAATAATTGGTCCAAAGGGAACTGTCTGGTTGTAATGTGTTTTTACTCAGCTGTTTGACAGTTGTTGCCCATAACTACAAATTATTGATAGATTGATGATACAATATATTCATGAATTATGTTCATAGTCCTTGGTGATTGGAAGAAATCAATAATCCCTGGAAAGATTGAAACAAAGCATTTCTCTAGGGTATAATATCTAATTTGCATTGAATAATTAGCTCATCATCCTCATTTTCTCTGAGAATACACTGAGATATGGAACTAGTCAAAAACCAAAGCACCCTCCTATTGACACAATGAAGTTGCACAAAAGTAAGCATATTAACTTCATACCTTGTAGATCTTCAGAAAATTTATATGTGAAAGTGCTTGAAGATGGTAGATGAAGATGGTAGAGAATTCAGACAGCCTACGTGCTATGCACTATACACCTGTTTAATATGTGTCTGCTCTACTGATATTGCCAGTTGATAGGCGAATCACAATTACACAAACAGCTTTTGTTTTGTTGTTTTGTTTTTCAACTGATCACTCCTGCACTGAAGTCAAGTTTTAATAGCCCTCCCTCTACTAGAAACACTCAGTTTTTTTTTTAATTATTAAGTTAAACTTATAGCAACATACTCCTTTTATCCTTCCATTAATTAGGGGGCTTACTGAAGAATTGTCATTGGTAAGTCCTTGAATGTACTTTGGCGGCTTCGTATTAACCCTTGGAGTCTGTGACTGCTATCCAACTTACTCATTCTAAATATAAAAATTTATATCCCCTCATGACCTTCCGGGAACAGCAGAATATGATTTTGTAAGACATTAGCATAATGGAACCTTTTCAATAAAATGATGAATTGAGCCCATCTCTGAAAACAGAACACACACTGGTAATTTATCGCAGTCATTGCCGTGTGGAGGTCCCCATTCATATCCTATGCTTTTGACTCTGATGAGGAGTGTGCCTTTCCTCTGAGCCTCCCAGTCTGCAAGATTCGCTGAGAAAGGTTTTTTCTAAGGGAGCCAGCAGCACTTTGGGGAATAGTCATCATCTTATGACAATTACCTATCTTGACCGTCTTAATTACTCTATTATCTTTTATTCACTTTCCTATTCATGGAAGTGGATTGTAATTCCCTGGTTTTCAGGAGATAGGGAGGAGCAGCCTCTTAGACACTTAAAGCAAGCAGCAGGTAAGTGTCCAGGTGGGTCACTTGTCTGTAGGTTTGTAACACAGACCTTTCCACAGCTGGGTGATGGAGGCATTTGTCAGGTCAGTGCTTTCTTTCAACTGAGCAAATCATCGTGGATTATGGTATCAGGAGACATTTCTGCATGGATTAGTAGTTGTTTGTCTTTTAAGAAAAGTTTACATCTAGGAAGCAACTTATTTCTGTAAATGTTCCAATACGTGGTCAATGTTGAGAGGATTTTCCATGGGAGAGATGTGAAGAAGAGAATACTTTATTTAATTAGCGTATCTTTCTCTGGCTATGAGCAGGTCACTTAGGTATTCTGCTTTCAGTATGAACTAAGCAACTTTCTTAGTTTCCAGGCTGCATTTTCTTCTGTAGTGCAAATAGGAAACTATCATTAATACTGTGGGAAACTGCATTCACAAGGACAAAGGGGGCTTGTGTCTCCTGGGTTCTATACTTGGAATGAGGAACTGCACATCTTGTAATGAAACAGTGTGGCCCAGTGTATGTGTTTATGTATACAAGTCTTATTTATTTATTTATTTATTTATTTAGCCAGTCGGTGCAAGCTCAAAAGAAAGAGACAGAAAACTTCCCAATGGGGCTTAGTACTGCCAAAATATTTTTTCCTCCAACTCTTCATCCCATCAGAATCTCGGCACACTAGTCCTGGGGCTCCAAACCTGGTTGGCCATGCAAGATCCAGCTTCCGTTGCATGGTGCCTAACTACTGCACTATCGGGCCAGCTCAAGTTCACACGTGTATTTTGCTGAGACCATCAGGAGTCTCAAACTTAATTTAAAACTTAGTAGTAGTCTGTGGTATGGAAGATACATGTTTTCCTTCTCTTTGTCTGCATTTTCTTATTTTATAATCTTTTGCTGTGTCTGCTTAATTTTAAACATTGAGGTCCATTTTAAGTATGTTCAAGAGATAGATTACAAGTAACTAAATAAGTTATTGTGAAGTGTAGTCTGATAAATTCTACAGAAATATATGGAGTGAGAAGTTTCCAGGAAAGTCAAATGCTTTTTAATTTCTTTTAGAAAGAGTTGTACTTTGTTGAAGCAAGGTAAATATTTTCTTCATTTAAAGTGAAGAAAATATTTATATATTAGAAAATTCACTGCTATCATTCGCAGTGCACTGAATTTTAAGATGATTGCTACCCGTAAAGCTGGATATTCTATACAGGCCTCTGTTTAATATTACCAGACACAGCATGTTTTAGTACTATATAAATATTTTTGAGATGAAACACTCAACGTTAAAGCAAGAAATCTTACAATAGCATGCAATTTTGTATGAAGTAGGTCTCATTGAGGAAAGGGAAAGA
>NW_006159840.1:2585417-2640026 GCF_000334495.1 Tupaia belangeri chinensis | reverse complement strand
ATGTGAATCTACAGTGTAACTTAACTTTCTTTAACTGAAGTATGCCTACACTATGAACAGGATTAGGAAGTAGATACAATTTTGCTAATATACTTTAACCACTTCTTTACCACTATGACTCTAATTCACTTGTCTCTAGAAAACGATCTCATCTTTACTTGAACTCATTTAACTTCTTATTCGATTGCTTATCTGGCACCTCACTATTGCCAATTCTACAGCTCTTGGAATAAAGTAATGATCTTGATGTATTTTTGTATACTATTTGCAGCTATATACTCTACCCTTAAAGTTTGGTGCTATTATAATAAAATTCTTACATAATTCTAAATAGTGTTAACTCTCTTAATGAAATCCAAATGTAGTTGTAATTTCCTACCTGACTGACTAAATTAATCATGATGATGACAACATAATTGAAGAGTAAAGGACATGTGACAAAACTGTAGTAAGATAATAAAATGGATCAGAATAGTTTGTTAAGCTTTAAAGGGCTTTAACCTTCATGTTCTTGCTTAGATTTCTAATATTGAAAGGAAATTCTATTCAGGAAATTCTCTGCTTTAGAGTAAAATTGGTCAAGTACCTAAGAGAGAGAGAGGCTGGTACAATTCTTCAAAATCGCTGGGGTCAGTGATCCAACCACCTTCTTCAGAATATCACTTTAGAGTTTAACCTTTTCATAGGTTTTGAGTGGAAACTGTCATTATCTGAGATAAGCAAGTTCGAGTATGACTCCTTTCGGTGGATGGAAACTATGTGTTCCACAGGGCTTCCAGGTGCACCACTTTGGAAGGTAGAGCTACTATCACTCCCTCCAATATATATGTCTGTTTTTTATTGATAGGTCAGGATCTGCTCTACTCTTCCTCAGGTTCCTCTTGCTCACATGAAAGAAATTAAAGGGGAAAACAGAGAGGCAAGACATTTATGGGACACAGGAATGGATTGTTATCTGTTAATGATAACATGTGTTATATCCTCAACCGGACTGGTATAAAGGGTACTCATGTGGAATAAATTCAACATACAAGTTGAGTGATGAAAAAGGATTAAATGTATAACATTTTTAAAAAGAGTTTTTAAATAGAAATCAGTTATTTGCTTCTAATCATTGGTTAGCCATGAGATATATAGCAACTTAGCATTAATGTCTTCAAAGTTTATTCAAAAAATGAAAATCCTCTGAAAAGTAAAAACAATGCTGTCAAATTGCAAGTAGGGCATAAAAGGGAAGGAAAGAATGGGTTGTTAAATCTCTGAGGAGTGTTTTGTAACAGCTTTTATGCTTTAGGGTAACATTTGCACAGTATTCAAAAATACTTAATGAAATAATTGATTTTGTATATTCATAATACATGTGTATATGTGAGTGTCTGTGTGTACATGTGTGTGTATCAGTTATTTGTGACTCAGGAAATTAATGGTAAATAAGTATATCTTCAATGATATTCATTTTCCCCCCACAATTTAATTTTTTTCTTCTCTGGTTTTTGATTTGCTCAAGTCAGCCAGTATGGTGCTCCCCACCATTTCTAATTTTTGCATAGAAACAATTGTCATGACTTTCCTGACTACCTAACAGGAAGAAATTTCATTGATTTTGTTAGCAAAGCTTTATTTAAACCTGATCATGAAAGAAGTCAAATTAGGATTAATTAGGCTAACCAACAAATGCAAATCTTCTCCATTTCTTATCCTCCACAAAGACACATTATAGTGAATTTTTGACCTAACCCTAAGAACTCATGAGGCCAGTTTTGGGAATCATTCTTGTGATGTGTTAGAAAATTTATGAAAACATATTGAAACTAACATCTAGGAGGTCTGGGTCTTTGTTTAGCTGTGTGTGTGTGTGTGTTTACTTGCCAAAGGACATGTGTACCTACCAGAGAGAGAGAGGAAATGGTAGGTGGGGGAAGAGAGAAAGCACCTCCTTTCTTCCATTTCTCTATCCCATGAGTATTTGGGGCATGCAGCATATGTTATGGCAAGTTTTTCAGGTAAAGGAGGATTTGAACCGCTATTGGCCATGTGGACTCTGGCTTTCTACACATAAGTTCTAACCACTGTACTATGGAGCATCCCTGGATCTTTGTCTTATTTTGTTTTTAACCTTGTTGACAGAGGACATCTAAACTGGACAGACTGGTGATTGTATCAAAACATTAAATGTAATAAAGTCCAAGGGAAGATATCAGAACATTCACTTATTTATGACCTCCCATCCTATGGTCGTCCACCCTAATTAGCTCAGCACGTGGTGTTCTCTGAGGGGGCCTGGATGTAGCATCCTAAGGGACTTCAGCTGTTACCCTGAACTCTTGTTTCTAGACTCTCACCTGATGGGCCGGGGTCCCTCCATTTAATGCAATCCCAATCGAAGTACCAGAGACATTCCACACAGATCTAGAAAAGACAGTCAAAAATTTGTCTGGAATCATACAAGACCTCATATTGCCAAAGCCATTCTGATAAGAAGAGTAGAGTAGGAGGCATCTAACTCCCTGACCCAAAAATATATTAAAAAGCTGTGATAATCAAAACAGCATGGTATTGGCACAAAAACCAACAGGTGGACCAATGGAACAGAATAAGGACTCCAGAAATAATCCCCAAAACAAACAGCCAACTGATTTTTGACAAGGGGTACCAGTTCATCCAATGTGAAAAGGAAAACTTCTTTAGCAAATGGTGCTCAAAAAAACTGAGTATCCACTTGCAGAAAGATGAATCTGAACCCCTACCTCTCACCTTTGACAAGAATCAACTCAAAGTGGATCAAATATCTAAACCTAAGACATCAAACTATAAATATGGCTGGAAAACACTGAGGAAACTCTGGAAGACATCGGGATAGGCAAAGACTTCTTAAATAATTCCCTTAAAGCACAGTCAATAATCCCCAAAATAGACAAGTGGACTTACATCAGATTAAGAAGTTTCTGCACAGCAGAAAATACAGTAATTAGTGTGAAATTATAACCCTTGGAATGGGAGAATATTTTTGTAAACTATGCTTCAGATAAGGGACTGATAACCAGAATACATAGGGAACTCAAATGGCTTTTAAAATCAACCCAATTAAAAGATGGGAAAAGGAACTGAAAAACCAACTCTCTAAGGAAGATATATGCCAAAGGCATATGAGAAAATGCTCAATATCCTTCATAATAAGGGAGATGCAGATCAAAACCACAACGAGATACAACCTAACCCTAGTCAGAATGACTAAGATTTAAAATAAAACAATAAAACAATAAATGATAAGTGCTGTTGGGGATGTAGTGAAAGGGGACCTCTCCTTCATTCTTGGTGGGAATGTAAATTGGTCCAACCACTGTGGAGAACAATATGGAGATTCCTCAAATATCTACAGATAGAACTACCATATGATCCAGCAATCCCACTCCTGGCTATCTACCCAAAGGATAAGAGGATGCTTAGTCAGAAAAGTGCTTATACATATAAGTTTATTGCTGCATTATTCACAATTGTTAAGACATGGAACAAGCCCAAATGTCCACAAACGGAAGATTAGATCGAAAAAGTGTGGCACAGGGGGGTCCAGAAGTTAGCATAATGGCTATGTCGCTGGACAACCACGTAGTCGACCACGGCTTGAGTCCCGGACCCGGTGGCTTGAAACTCACGCCGGGCGCGTGTGCATGCGTGCCCAAGATTCCGAGAGGAGAACGAAGGAGAAGGGATTGCAATGTGGCCATCCCCCCTGGGGGGTGATTTATCGCTTTCTGTCTCTCTGTCTCTCTGACTGTCTGGCGAGTGCGCGCGCCCTATAGCAAAAATCTCTCCAAAACAACAACAAAAAAAAGTGGCACATTTACTCTGTGGAATACTACTCAGCCATGAAAAAACAACAAGACCCTGGCTTTTGATAGAATGTGGATGAGTATGGAAGATTTACTGGTGAAGCAAGCCAGGTTATGAAGGAGAGACTATGTCTCCACTTAATATATGCGAATTGTCAGCACTCTATGGCTGAAACTAAAAGATTAGAGGATATAGAAATATGGAAAATGGTTGTAGACACAGGACACAGTTTGGAAAAAGGGTGGGAGAAGGAGGAGAATGTGAGGAAAGACACAAAGGAGAAAAATAGAGAGGTGAGACATTTATGGGACACAGAAATGGAGTGTTACCTGTGGATGATAACATGCATAGTATCCACACCTGGACTGGTTTGAAATGTATTTATGTTGGAAAATTTATTTTACGAGCTAAGTGAGGTATAGTGATTGTGTGTGTAAAAGAAATTAAAAGAAAAGAAAATATAAATATTTAGGTGTTTTATGCTCAGTTTCTTGTGCCACAAAATATTTGAAGTAGTTTATCGGTACATATGAAATATAATAAAATAGAAGCAAAGGAGATTCAGGAAAAATATAGAGGAAACAGAAAAAGGTAAAATGTGGGAAAATGAGCTTGCTGATAGGTGAGCCACTGTTCCTATGTGGAGAGGAGCTTATCAGCAAATGTGGTTCCAGCGCTTAGAAGTTAAAAATGAGATTGCCATAGAAACTCATTATCAAAGAATGCCACACCCAGAGGGTACTTACCATACTACCCGTACCCAGTTATTATTTAAACTATTACCTGTGGGCGTGTCCCTCTCCATAACTGTATGGCCAGAGCAGGACGGGGTCTGTTCTCGTCAGTAGCTGTGTATGTGTGCATCTTCACAGTCAGTTCATGGGAACAATCACAGCCTCAAGAGTTGTGCATAATCATTCTCTGTCATATCAAATAGTGACAGGGGTGTCACCTGCAAGTGCCTTTCCATGTCCTGAGGAGGCCAACTACGGGACAGGCACGCGGGATCAACATGTAGTGTGTTACCTCTGGCTCCCGTCCCACATGCTTTGCTGCCCCAACAGCTCATGCCAGCACCCCAGCACCTCCAGATGCCCCCCCATGCTGTCTAGGGTGTGGGCATTTCAAAGTCTACACTTGGGAAAAGATAGTGACACGGCCTCCGGACTGTCGCCCTAATGGCATTCTTTCCTAGGCAAGTACTCAGACAAGAATAAGGAAGATATTTTTAAATTCTATCCACACTTCCTTTCTCTACTTTTTTCTCCAAACAACCAGAAATTTCAATGAATGTTCTAGGTCAGAATCGATACAGTGGAGGGACTGAGGGCTGTTGGACTCACTCCAGTGTTGGGTCCTGGTCCAGCCACGAGGCGCTCACCTACCTCCTACAGTTCTGTTCCTATTCTGTAAAACAGGAATAATATTATCTCCTTTAGGCTTTTCTCATGAAGATTAGATACACGAATTGCTTTGTCTGGGCCTGATCAGAATTGAGTTTTAGGTCATCGTTACAGGCTACCAAGGGACCTTTAAAAATTGGTGGAAAATGGAAATAAAGTATGAGATGATTGTGGTATAAAAATTTTTGTAATCCTTGCATAGTTTTTTCATAAAATAGATTTTCCATGAACATTTTGAAGACCCTTCGTATTTATGTACTTGATAGATGTAAACATACATAAGCCATGAGCAAACATGTGAAATCGCCCCATTCGTGGCTATGAACAGACCTGTCCATTTTGCTGATGACGAGACTGACGGGGTGCCGCTGGGCTTTAGATCTCCTGGTTCCCGACCCTTGTGTCTCTGTAACGTACCACACCCTCTGAGCCTGCACAAGGCCAAGAGACTCTCCAAACCATGTCACAGGAACAAAGGAAGCGCTTCAGGCCTGGGCACAGGTCCACCCACTTTCGTCCCCACCGGGTTGCCAGTATTCAGCTATGAGAGTTAGTGGGATACCCCTGCCCTCTGCCTTATCTTTACTGAATGTTTGATATTGAAAGAAAATAATGATTTATAGGTTTTATAGCATCACCCGAGTTTACAGTGGCTCATGTGGTAGAAAGCACCATAAACTTCATTTTAAATACTCCCGTAACCACTTACTTATTGCCAAATGCTCTTACTGCAAAATGAAATGAAATAAGTAAGCCTATCTTCTTCACCTCCTTCCTGTGATTGACAGGCAAGGCAAAAACCACGTATTTTAAACAAAGGCATTTCTTTATTCTAATCTTTAGGTGCCTTTATTCTTGATGGGTAGGCACTTCTCATTCTAACAAAATGTTGTTTGGAAGAGCACTGAAGCATCCCAGACATTTAACAGACCACTGGAGATAATGCTAACAAAAATCTTCAATGATAGGAAGACAAGAAGCATGAAATGATTATGTAAATCGTTGCCCCTTTCTGCTTAGGTGGTACTGTTTTGTTGTTCTTGTCTCACAAACTTTTTTATGTATGAGGTATTGCCCTATTTTTTGTATAAATTTCTTTGATGAGTTAAGACTCTTTTCTTTTTTGTTTTCTAATAATTACTTTTTTTTTTCTCTATGCTGAAATATACTTTTGAGGTCATGGAGGGAAAGTGAGAACAACCAGAACTGTCTTAACCACTTATGAAAGCATTCCTTATATGCCATCTGCTCACTGGACTCCCACATGGCCAACTATGGTTCGAGTCCCGGACCTGGTGACTTGAAAATTATGTGAGCCTTGTGTGTGAGTGCCCAAGATCCCAGGAGAAGACTGGAGGAGAAGGGATTGTGGCATGGCCATCTCCTCCTCTGGGGGGGGTGATTTTTCACTTTCCCTCTGTATCTGTCTCTCTCTGGTAAGCACATGCCCTTATGGCAAAAACCTCTTAAAAAAATAAAAAAAGCATTTCTTGCAAATATTGTCAAGTGAAAACTAAAGCCCAAATCATTAAAGAGGGGCATTTTTGGAGGTAGTGGGGCAGCAGTGTGGAAAACATCCCACTGTAAGGCCTGCCAGCATCTCAAAACTTAGGCCCAAAGGGGCTTCTTTTAGTGAGGGGTCAGCAAGGCTAGAAATAACCAGGTGTGGGCAGGGGGATGGAAAGGAGATGTTTTTGAACAGTAGATGAGAGAAGGAGTGATCCGCAGCCTGCCTCTGCTCAGGAGGGGCTGTCTGCTGGCTCCACTGGGCAGGAGCCCAGGCTCAGAGTCTGAGAGGACAGAAACTTTGTCAAATTTGGTTACAAGTACTGGATTCTGATTGATTGGTGGAGACAGCAGTTCAGCTAATCATTGAGGGAGCAAAGAGCAAATTTGGGGCCCAGCAGGTGGCATAATGATTAAAGTGCTGGATTCCCACTTGGGCGAATGATTCAAGTCCTGGACCTGGTGGCTTGCTTTCTTGTTTTCCCTTTCTCTCTCTCTGTCTCTCTTGAATTTTAAAAAAATAGTAATAATACATAAAAAATTAAATAATCTTATTAAAAAGTAGAATGGGAATTTGGAGGGTCTGTGCCTTGCCTTGTCGTAGGTAGACAAAAGAAGACATCCCTGACTGTTTCTGGGTCACATGGGAAAGGGGATGGTACCTTGCAGAATGCTGTCTTCCAACAAAACAGAAGGGTGAGGAGGATTCCGGTAACCTTCACCATTCTGCAGGAGCTCAGGGCTCAGGCAGCCAAACCTGTCCATAGGTAGTCTTCAGGACTCCCATTTGGCCAATGGGAGTTCAAGGTTCAGACCTGGAGGCTTGAAATTCATGCCTACTCTGTGTGCATGCATGCCCCAAATTCCAGGAGGATAATAGAGAAAAAAGGATTGTGGCAGGGCCATGCCCTGGGAGGTGATTTCTCACTTTCTCTCTCTGTTTTTCTTTGTTTCTCTGGCAAATGCATTCACCTTACAGAAAAAAATTAAAAATAAAAAAAAAGTCTCTTTCTGGGAAAAACAAAAACAAAAACAGGTAGTCTTCATTGATGCTGTTCATGAACTGCTGTGTGGTCATTTGCCCACAGTGTAGGGATGAAGGGGTGGGTCTTCTGTTTATCACGGTGGCACTATACAGCTCATAGGCATTCAGATGCTAGTAAGTATGGCCAATCGGAGAAGAGTATTACGTAGCAAAAAGAAAAATCACGCAATCTAGTAGTTACATGGAGATATGCAGTTATGCAGAGATAAGTTCAAACTCCCAACTTACCCCTCATAATAGAACTTTTAAAAGCATCGTGGGGGTAGGATTTGGCAGTAAGTTTTGGTTCTTCATGTTTTAAATCTCAAATGACAAATATCCTGTAACCTTCTGAGTCAGCTATTTTCTTGTGTGTAATGAAAATTACATGCTAATTGTTTCATATAGTTTTCTGTAAATTTCTCTCTCTTTTTTTTTTTTCACTAAACAGTGATTAAAATGTAACTGTTGCAACAGAAGCCCAGGATAACATTCCCAGGGCGCTAAACTGCATGTGGAACTGGGAGGGCACGTGTTCGTATGTCTCACCCCACCCGTTGTCCCGCCGGAGGAGAAAACCCGAGGCCGGTTGCACGACGTGCTGGCACTTCTGCAGCTGTTAGTGTGGACAGTCCTGCAAACCAAACTGCCGACCAGGTTTGGTAATGTTATTACATCGTGTAAGGGGACGTGAGACAGTTCTCTGAGTAGAGAAATGGAATTAAAGTATGAGTTTATTTCGGTGCAAAAGAATTCTTTTCTTTTTTTTTTTTTTGGAGAGGTTTTTGCTATAGGGCGTGTGCGCTCACCAGACAGACAGAGAGACACAGAGACAGAAAGCGAGAAATCACCCCCCAGGGGGGATGGTCACGCCGCAATCCCTTCTCCTCTACTCTCCTCTCGGGATCTTGGGCACGCACGCACACGTGCCCGGCGTGAGTTTTAAGCCACCGGGTCCGGGACACGAACCGCAATCGACTACATGGGAGTCCAGCGACATAGCCATTATGCTAACTGCTGGTTCCCGGTGCAAAAGAATTCTTGAAATCCATGCTTATTTATTTATTTTTTAATCATGCAAATTTTCCATGAAATTTTTGGAAGGTGCCTTGTACTTAGTGATTCCTGAACTTAATTTGAAAATACTACTTGTGCCAGTCCTCCCCTGAGAATGAACTGAGCAATCAGATCTTTCAGTGAATCTAATGAACTCAGTCAAATCAAAATTCAAAATCTTACTCGTGGTGGACGAGGCCAGCTGGGACCTGCTGCCACTTGCTCTGGGTTCCACTCCCACCACCTGTCTCCCTCCCTTACCCCGTCCAGCCTACACCCACATCTGACCAGGCCTCAGATGATGCCAAGCACCTTCTCCCTCCAAGCACAAAGCATCTCACCTGCTAAGTCTCACCTGTTCCCCCTTTCCCATGGCTCCTACAGGGGCACCCTCAGCGCCCTCCCCCAGCCTAAATCAGGTCTGAGATCGTGTCCTGGAGTGCAGTGTTCTTTTGCTTCTAGGACTGATCACAATCACATAGTACTTTACATAATTTCCTCCTCGGAATGTTAACCCCAATCTGCTTTATTCCTCAGAGCATCTAACGTATCTGGCATACAGTGTTTAGTGAAAAATATATTTGAAATTGAAATAAATCATGCATTTAGTATAGTTGCTGCCCCATAAGTGGGGAAATCCTGAATTCAGTTCTTTAAATTTAACATCCTTACCCTTGAAATGGGAACACTTCTTCTCTTACCAAAGATTAGATTCTTTTTTTATTTTAATTTTCTCTTGTTTTTTTCTTTTCTTTTTTTTTTTTTTTTTTTCCTATAAATAGGGTCTCCCTATGTCAGGATCCTCCTGCTTCAGACTCCCAAGTAGCCAGGATTATTGGTGCAGCAGTGCGCAGGTCTTTAGGGTGGGGCAGGAGTCAGACCGGGGCCTTCCACGTGGACTTAGCCTGCTGAGTAAGAGTAGCAGCTGGCCTGTGCCACCGCAGCTGTGCTGCAGGTTCGATGCCTTTTCATGGTTGCATGCTATTTTCTTTTTCGTTACCATAGTTCATCAATCAGCTCTTTGCAGGCCATGAGTTTTCATACAGCTTTTTGCTTTCCTAGCACTGCACCGACAAACAGTGCACGAGCATACTTGTGCCCTCGGCTTGTACCCTTAGTGTAAGTTCCTTCAACTGCCAGATAAGCTCTACTTTGATGTATTGTTAAATACACAAAGCAATTAGTTATAAGAATAAGTGCATATTCTTTGCCTTAAAAATAGGTATACATTTTTCTAAGTATCATTTTCAAGTATTAGCCAATATTAGTGAAAAAACATTTCACACAGGTATAGGAGCTATTTTAAAAAACCTCTTTCCTTGGAGAGTTGCTATTGAGCTAAGACGTACATCTTTTCAAGGTGTTTACATGACTTTCTGCACATAAAGATTTCTATAATACTCCATCAGAGGTTTTCTATTAGAACTCTCCCTGTGGTGTTCAATTATTTTATTCCTGTGTCAATATTTTGTAAGGAAATCTAGTCGTTCATTAGTGCTCACGGTGATATTTATGTCGAAGAAATAAGCACACTATGCTGGTGTGTATTTTCCCCTTTACTCGATTATTTACTGTGACTTTTTAATTTAATTTAACTTAAACTTTTTTTTTTTTGACACAAGCATAGGCTTCAAGGATATGCTCTGCCATCGATCTTTGTTAATGAGCTGCATCATAAACATCCTAGTCTGATTGGGCAGCGTCTTCAAAGGCTGCAGTTCACATACCGCTTATGTCAGCTCCTGAATCCAGAATGTCCGAGGACATGCAAATACCAAGGGGTCTTCGCGGGGCTGTTTCTGACTTGGCTAAGGCAGCACCCGATCACTGACCAACTTGTCAGAGCTGTGTGATCGGGAGACCTCAGGGAACGTCACAACAGAAAGAGAAAGAAATCGCACAAAGCCTTTTGCTAATATTGAAATGTTTGAAGTGACTGGCTTAATCTCCACCTCGAGGCAAATCGATGCTTTCATACCCAACGACGGCTCCATTATGTGCCAATTGTCAGGAAAGTAAAAGGAAAAGCAATTAATCCGCCAATTCTGAGGGAAGAGGTCACTTTTCCCTGCCATTGGCAGGTTGCTCAATATGCTGAGCTATGTTTAGCGAGGAGGAAGGGATGGGGCCCTCAGGAGTTGGGGTGGGAGAGGCTGTTGTTCTGTTTCTGGCTCCCCTCCCAGCTGCTAGCTGCAGAAGAAAGGGGCAAGAACCAGGCTCAGAGGGGACCACACCGGGACCAAGCGTGCAGCCTCGAAACAGGCGCCCCCAGGCCAGCCAGAGGCTGCGAGTCAGGTCGGAAAGTCAGTTGGCAGAGGCCCGAGGGGTGTTAGGCTAACTCGCCCCTGCCTTTCTCAGAGTCCTGCGGGACATCGCTGCCCTTTCTCTGAAGGTTCAGGTTTATTCTGGTTTATTCTGAAGCCATGCTACCTTCACAGCCCTTCACCCCCCAGGCAGGTTCTATTTCCGGACTTTCCTGGAGGTGAAAGGCTACTGAGTGGTCAGGATGACAGACCCCGATTGCCACAGAGCTCTGTGACAGGTGATGACAGTCAGGTACCACAGAAACAACAGCCGGGGACATTACAGAGCATTACAGGCAAAGGAATTCCTTTCTCACTCCTGTCTTCTCAGGGAGAGAGCGACTTATTTATTTTTTTCTTTCTTTGAGATGTATTTAATTATTGGGACAACAGTTGAGTGACTAATTAGGTTTTCTAATTTGTGAATGAACAGCTAGTTTCTTAATTTTGCAATACAGAGAACCTCAGCATATTTAATAGTAACGAATGAAGGTGCTCCTCGGGGGTAACATCCCAGGGCTGAAGCATACGCACGGCTGTTCTCCCGATGATCTGAGCAGTGGCTCTCCGCTGGCCTGGATGTGGGCACAGAGGCAGCAGCTAGCGTCTGCTCTGTCTTTGGTGGATCACTCTCACATCGTCTGGCTTCCTTGTCATTCCAGCCTGAAGAAATTGCAGTTTTTTGCCTGTTGAGACTATGGGGAGTGAGAGGAGATGTGTAACTCCACTGTTCAGTTTTTTCCTTAAGGATTGTTTTTCCCCTCATTTTAAAAAAGTATGTTTGTCAGGCTGAACCTGTGGCCTGGTGGTTAAGGGAGCTGATCCCACATGGCTGACCACATAGTTCAAATCATAGCTTCAGAGGCTTAAAAAACACAACATGCTGACATGCAAGTATGTGCCCACATTCCAACAGGGTGGAGAAATGGAGAAGGGAGTGATACATGACCTCACCCTATGGGGGGATGTTTTCTCGAAACCTCTCTGTCTTTTGCTGTCTCTTTGTAGAAAGCTCATGTCCTCTCTGGCAAGCAAAACAAAAAGCAAGTAACAAAGATGTTTGTCTACTAAGACCTGAATATAGTTGAAGTTCTTTGAACCCAGCTTGAAATACAAATCTTTTTCATTTTGTTGTTTTGTTTACTAGTGGTACAGGCACTTTGAAAATCAGTGTGACTTTTCTTTATAAATGTGTTTATTTCTTCCATAAGTGAGAGAGATAGAGAAGAGATGGCACCCCAACAGGGTTTTGCTGCCACAGTCTGCTCCTGGCCTCAGTTAGCCCTGTCTCAGGGCATGTGTGTTCCCATTGTACTCAGGGCGGTTTCCAGACATGAACCTGGAGCCTTCCCCATGTGAGCCAGCCCTGCAGAGCATTGTGTCTGACTGCTGCTCTGCTATCTAGCCTCAAAATGAAAATATCCTTTAGAACACTGGGACAATGAATTAGGTTTTCCCATATAAAAAACAAAAATTGTCTCTATAAAAAAATGAAAGCTATTAATATTTCAATGTGAATTTATGGTCAATGATGAAACCTTCATGGAGGGTGACAAGAGGAATTAGTGTCTGTATCAGTGGGTGGTCACCGAGATCTATAAAGGTTTTCTCTGGAAGCTCATTTGGCTCAGGGAAGAAACACATTTGTCTGACTTTTCCAGAGAGGAGTGAATTCCCCTTTATTTTTTGAGAAGGCGGATAAACTATCTACAGTGTTACTCCATCATCCACAGCATTATTGCAGCACAGGGATGGTCAATCTATGGATTTACATCACATTGAGAAGACAGATGTCTGAATCCACTATTTTATTTTCAAATATATTTTATGAGATGGAAAGAAAACCAAAAAGCTACAATAGTGATTTTAAGTTATTTTCAGGTGGGCATGCATAGAATTTTTATAAAGTGCTGCTTCAACAAGCCATGGGAACCTTCTTATTCACTGTGAATTGGTTTTCCTGGTGCAAGGTAGGAGCAGTGAATTAACAGAAAAGGTTTCTTCTCGAATGCATTTTGCTGGCGCGATAGCAAAGCAAGAATGTGATTCTCTACACGCAGTTATTAGATTTCCGTGGCCCTCCTCCATTTTCAACAGTCATATAGATTTCTTTCTTTAAGTCATATATACCGTTCTGTATTAAAATATGGTCAAATTAAAATTGAAGTCAATAGACCAGTCCTAGGGAGATATATCTTTCTAATGTCTCTGAAGAGCATTATTAACATTGTGGTAATAACAATCACTAGACGTTAGAGGGACAAGGTAAGAGGATGGCCATCAGCCAAGTGCTTTCCTCTGGGCTCTTTCTTTTTTTTTCTTTCCCTGTCTCCTACCAGACCTCAAGTGCCATGGCTTCTGGAGTCCTTGTGACTTCTCATGACAGCTAGCCGTCCTCGAAAACTCTTGCATTGTCCAAGGTGTTAAACTTATAAGCCAGCCTCTGCTTTGTAGAAAGACTGCAGAAGTATTCATTTCAAAGAGGAGTCCTTATTTCCACTTGTTTCAGCAGATACTTCTAGGCAGGAGGTGGCTTAGGATACAGAAATGCATCTGGGCACATCCTGTTCTATAAATGTGTGTCATTGTCAACCTACCTTTTGGCTTATGAGCAACAGATAGACACATAGACAGCTAATTTCAGTACTGAGTGTACTCTTACTTAATTAAAACTTACAACCTAGCTACTAAAAGTTGTATTTATGTGTACTTCACTTTACATTTATAACCATAGATTGTAAGAATTGTTTACCAAACAGGCTGTGGAGAGTATATGTATTCATCTATGTTTCCTTCCATAAAGGAATATTTATTGAGTGCCAGCTCAGTGGCAGAATGGTTCTAAATGCTTGGACATAATGGTTAAGACAACAGAGAGGACTCCTACTTACACAAAGCTGACTTCACGGCCAGTAAGCAAATAACTAAATTAGTCTGGAAAGTAATTCAGTTAGTAATGCCTACCATAAGGAAATGTGAAACAGATTGCAAAGATACCGAGTGAGGTGTTAATAGTTTGTGTGAACAATGACGTGTTTCAGAAAAGGTGTTCTGTCTACGCAGATCCTGGATGGGTAGAGAGAATCAGCCATGCACTCTGAAAGGCAATGGGAAAAGAGGCAGCACAGCAGGTGCCATCTGTGAGCACAGAGCATGGCAACGCAGTGCAAGATGCGGAGCCTGGAGAAAGGCAAGGGCAGGTGCAGGGAGGAGTGTGGGTGGGAAGATTCAGAGGATGCTGGGCACAGTGAAGGGATCAAACTTATGTTTCGCAAAGACCCCTGGAGTTCCTGGTGGAGAATTGGCGTAGGCAGCAGAATGGAAGCAGTGGGGGCAGGTGTGTGGTTCCAGGTAAGAGATGGCACTAGCTTGAGTTAGTCTGTTTCACTTTGGAGGTGGTAAATGGTCCAATCTGGAGAGATTTGGAAGGTAGAAACCACAGATGGATTAGAGGTAAAAAAAAAAAAAAGATGGAAATAGAGGAATTAAGGATAGCTTATAGATACTTGTCTTGAACACACCTGAGTGAATGGAGTATATTTATTAAGATTGGGAAGACTAGGCAGGGATAAGCTTTTGTGAGAAATAATCAGGAGTTCTAATTTGGGCAAATTAATTGAGAGATGACAATTAATGCAGATGACTCACAGAGTCAATTTGCTGTACAAATTTGGCGCTTGGAACTGGAAATACAAATTTGGCAGAAAGCAAAGTGGAAATATTTAAAAACCATGGGGTTGAAGAAAATTGCCTAAGCAGAGAGTAAGACAGAAATAAGGAGAGGCCCATGAACTGGGCCGTGGGCCCTTCCAACATTTAGAGGTAAGCAAAGGCCAGCTCACACACCACAAAGCAGCAGCCAGTGACAGGGCATGGGACCACTGCCACCAGGCTTGCTGCTGGAGGGTCTTTTCTTATGGCTATCCCTGTATCTAGAAAGGTTTTAGAATACAGAATGTAAGATTGGAGTTCTATTTCAAGAAGACTGGAAATGATGTTTGTAAATAACATGGAAAGTACAGAATCGGGCTCTCCTACACATGAGGTAAAGCTAATTTTCATGTTTTCACCTCATTAAAAGAGGTTTTAATAACTTTGAATAACTCTTTGAAGATATTTATAACTTCAACCACTTCACATATTTATTAGACATTAATTTCAAGCCATTTGGATATCTTCCAGCATAGTGAGAGATCAATGAACTAAAAGCTTTTCCCCTGGATTATTTGTTTTTCATTTTAATGAATCGTATCTTTAAGTGTCAAACTTTTCAATGAAAATTGACGCTTGTACAGAACATTTTTCCTGTGGCTATCATGACTGATATTTCTGGTTTGCAAAGTGGGACCATCTTCCAGTCCCTACCCACACCCCTGGGTGACTAGTTGTCATATGAGGGACTTGTATGAACTTTAGGCCCCAAATGCAATCAATGTTCTAGGTTTCTGCCTCTGAGAAAATATGTTGAAGGAATCAATTCCATGCCCCCTTATGATGAGTTTTAGTAATAGTTTATTTCAGTTTGGTGTTTTTGTGATTTTTGCATTTCAGTTAAAATTTGTCTACCTAAAATGTGTATGTGTGTGTATATATATATATATATGTATATCTCTATATATGACATGTGTATCTCTCTATATAATATAGATAGATATTATATATATTATATATATCTACCTAAACTGTGTATGTGTGTGTGTACATTTATACACACACACACACACACACACACACACACACACACACACACACACACACACACACACACACACACACACACACACACACACACACACACACACACACACACACACACACACACACACACACACACACACACACACACACACACACACACACACACACACACACACACACACACACACACACACACACACACACACACACACACACACACACACACACACACACACACACATATATATATATATATATTTCCCCCAGAAAAAGTCTTGCTATTTCATGATTCCCTTGCTTCAGCCTCCCAAATGGTTGGGACTGTGGGTTTCTGGCCACCTGGCCTTGTTAGGGTGAGCTAGGAATCAACCGGACCTGGCAATAGGGCCTCTCATGTGGCCTCAGCCTGCTAGGTAGCAGCATCAACCAGTGTATACCGCTGCAGTGGAGCCAAAATGTATCTTCTTAAACAAAAGTAAAGAGTTTATACTTACGGTTCAGTTCCTCTTTCAGTGAAGTTTTGCACTATACTACCTGAATGATCTCAGTAGTGAGGTGTCCATGACTTTAATTTGGGCTGTATTGTCCACACTGATATGTTGGACTCTGCACATTCAAACAAATGTGAGAAAATAACCCTCAAAAGAAGACATTTAAGTCAGTCAAGTTATTAAGTGTTTAGTTTGTTTGCATGGAACTACTTATTTTAAAATACAGCCTTCTCCATTTCTCTGGACTTTGCTCATGCAGGAGTTATATCCCTGCTACATGCTTCTGTAGAGATCCACAGTCTCAGGCTTCTCTGTCTGAGTGTTCAGACTTTTGTGTATGGAGACTCGGGGTTGTGAGAGTATTTCCACCATCTCTAACTCGCTCCTTTTTGCTTTATATGTCATTTTGGATAAGAGTGGTAGAAGTCCCATGCTTTATCTTACCTTGTCTCTCAGCTGTAGGGTGCAAGGAGAAGAGACTAGGGTAAGTTCATGTAACACCAGTCCCTTACGCCTTAACGCAGAGGTCAAGTACAATGTGAAGATCCCTACTCTGATGTCATAATTTGGGACTCACGTATTTGAGCTATTTCTAAAGAAAAATAAAAATGTTTGTGGGTTTCAGGTTTATTGATCATTCACAGCATCTCTTACATTAAAACTATATTTGGATATGTTTTGGGTTTTGAAAAACCATGATTTTCAGGAACTGGCTTCTAATGGCTATAAGAAGGGTGAGAGAGAAAGAGAGAGAAAAAAAAGTAAATTATCCCAGATAATGAAAACAAAGAGAAAATGCACAGTGGTTTGATTCATTGCATTAAAAGGAGGATAAAACATATTTTCTAAACATTGCATGGCTAAAAATGAAGAAAAGACTCAATGACTGAACTAATAAGGCTGTAAAAGGAACTAATGCCTTCTAGAATTTGGACTTAATTGTAGAGAATACATGCTAGCTACTTAAATATGTATATATGTAGACTACATGTCTATGCCATAGGTATAGTGTGACATTTAAGTAAAGGTAAATACAGATAAATACAATGCTTAGTCGCTGTTCTGCTTCTGTGTATGGGAAGGAAGCCTCAGCAGTTGCAGGGGGAGTGATCCAGGCAGCTAGCCACCAGCCCTGTGCAGCCATTTGGAAAGCAATGGGAGAAGGAACTACTTCTTCCTCAGGCTTGGGATTTTTTCCAAAGCAGTTGTTTATACAAAGGGCTGATTTGACCAGAGCCAGACTCGGGGTTGTGAGAGTATTTCCACCATCTCTAACTCGCTCCTTTTTGCTTTATATGTCATTTTGGATAAGAGTGGTAGAAGTCCCATGCTTTATCTTACCTTGTCTCTCAGCTGTAGGGTGCAAGAAGAGACTAGGGTAAGTTCATGTAACACCAGTCCCTTACGCCTTAACGCAGAGGTCAAGTACAATGTGAAGATCCCTACTCTGATGTCATAATTTGGGACTCACGTATTTGAGCTATTTCTAAAGAAAAATAAAAATGTTTGTGGGTTTCAGGTTTATTGATCATTCACAGCATCTCTTACATTAAAACTATATTTGGATATGTTTTGGGTTTTGAAAAACCATGATTTTCAGGAACTGGCTTCTAATGGCTATAAGAAGGGTGAGAGAGAAAGAGAGAGAAAAAAAAGTAAATTATCCCAGATAATGAAAACAAAGAGAAAATGCACAGTGGTTTGATTCATTGCATTAAAAGGAGGATAAAACATATTTTCTAAACATTGCATGGCTAAAAATGAAGAAAAGACTCAATGACTGAACTAATAAGGCTGTAAAAGGAACTAATGCCTTCTAGAATTTGGACTTAATTGTAGAGAATACATGCTAGCTACTTAAATATGTATATATGTAGACTACATGTCTATGCCATAGGTATAGTGTGACATTTAAGTAAAGGTAAATACAGATAAATACAATGCTTAGTCGCTGTTCTGCTTCTGTGTATGGGAAGGAAGCCTCAGCAGTTGCAGGGGGAGTGATCCAGGCAGCTAGCCACCAGCCCTGTGCAGCCATTTGGAAAGCAATGGGAGAAGGAACTACTTCTTCCTCAGGCTTGGGATTTTTTCCAAAGCAGTTGTTTATACAAAGGGCTGATTTGACCAGAGCCAGTGGGTGAGACAATGAGTCATCCATGCTTAAAAATTCTTATGCTTTAATTAATCGTATTATACCCTTAAAGTCTTCCATCACTTAAAAATATTGTGTTCCTCGTGCAGAAAACTCTCCCAAAGCACCCCAGAACTTCCACGTAGTTGCAGTAACTTGGCCACGTAGACCTGGCCTAAAAACTGCCCGGCTTTCATCATTCTCATGAGCTTCTTCCTGTAACACAGTTACACAAGGAGGGGGCCCTTACCCAATCTGAGTCACCCAGGAGGGTACAGGACCGCTGTGAAGTGACCTCTCACTCCCATTGCTCCTGGTGTCTGCCTCTGTCTTTCTAAAAACACATGAGTATGACTTACATTTGTGCCTCTCGATCTATCACTCTTTTTGAATCTTCCTCTCTTGGGATAAGCTTGACTCTTTCTCATCAAGTTCTTTGTGAGCTGCCCATTTTTTCCTGATTGTGCTTTAAGAAAACAACATGAAACAAACAAGCAAAAAGCCACTTGTTTACTTTCTCCCCACTTGTATGCAGTAGATCCTCTGGGAGTCAGTGCTCTCACTTTCTATTTGTATGTAAGTAATTTTCTAAACTTAAATGTACCTTATGTGTAGTATATATGTAAATATATCCGTGTGTCTAATCTTAGTTTATATATCCAAATATAAATTAGAGCCTACATATAGATCCCCCTCCTCTTTTTTTGTTTTTCCCCACAAACCTATAGCTCAATATCTCCATTATGAGATGAGGAAGCTGAGGATCAGGGAGAGAAAGTCAACTTGTCACCAATCAGCACGACATTGGTGGTGAATTCTACTTAGTCTGAATTTACTTTCTCTACACCAAAACTCTTGCCTTTTCCACTCGTGTCTCTTCGAGAGAAAGTGAAACCTAATTCATGTTTTAAACTTGCGTGTATGCCCATCATCATGATTATGCATTTATTTGGCATCTGATCTCTATCTATTGGGTCGTCAGAAAAGTCATGGTGCAGTTTTGCTTAGAAAAACATAAAATGTGTCATGACTTGTCCAGTGACCCAGTAGCACCAGCAATCCTGGTCAAAACAAGAACAGTGTCCCAGTGCTTTCGGGTATGTCTCTTTGACCTCCAGAGAAAAAATATGCAGGGACCCACAACCAAGAGAAGCTGTGCCTCCAGGAACATAGAGCACTGCTGTCCACACACAGACTCAGATGCTTGCTGTTCCCTGCATCCGTCCTGGGAATAAAATGATCCTTGATATCTGAGGTCTGAAAGGGCCTGGCCTTTGACTGGAGTGCAGTGAAGTCTGCACTGAGGAAGCCTGATCCCACATGTCAGCCCAGGGTTCGAGTCCCAATACCTGAGGCTGAAGAAACAAACTGGCTGTTCATCCAAGTGCCTGGATCCTGACGGGAAAAGGCATTGTAGCATGACCAGGGCAGCATGAACTGTTGGGCAGTTCTCTCTCTTTGTGTCTCTGATGCATGGGCACAGGGCCCTTTTGCATTTTAAAAACTAAAACTGAGGGGCCAGCAGGTAGAGTAGTAGTGAGGACACTGGACTCCCACATGGCTGACCGCATTTCAAGTCCTGGACTTAGTGACTTGCTTTCTCACCTTCCCTGTCTCTCTCTTTCTCTCTGTCTTTCTCTGATGACTCAAGCAAGTTAAAAATAATAATAATAAATAAAATAAATAACTTCAAAAACAAAAGCAGAGGGAACCAGCAGTTAGTGTAATGGCTATGTCACTGGACTCCCACGTAGTCGACCGTGGTTCGCATCCTGGACCCGGTGGCTTAAAACTCATGCCAGGCACGTGTGCGTGCATGCCCAAGATCCCGAGAGGAGAATGGAGGAGAAGGGATTGCAGCGTGACCATCCCCCCTGGGGGGTGATTTCTCACTTTCTGTCTCTATGTCTCTCTCTGTCTGTCTGGCAAGCGCACACACCCTATAGCAAAAACCTCTTGAAAAAACAAAAACAAACAAACAACAACAACAAAACAAAAGCAGAGAAGGAAGTCTGAAAGATCTTTGAGACTGAGTCTCATGCCAATTGTGTAGAAGTCACATCATCTGTTTTGGAGGCTTTCCCATGGCAGGGGGGGTGATGTGATTATTAGGCAGAAGGGGCCCTGTAGAGGGTACTTGAAGGCCTTATGGCCTGTGTTACCCTCCCAGCAATGCTGTGAGGTAGGTGGTCTCCTCGGTTACTAAGAAACAGTGGTGCTGCTTGAGACCACTTGATGGCCAAAGCCACACAGTAGTGGAGCTAATGTTCGTGGGAACCCGGCTGGGTTTCATTTCTTTTTTTTTTTTTCACCAGAAAGTTACTTTAATTCTATCTTTTTACAAACTTTCTGAAAGCTCTTGTATTTGCCTCAAAGACCACATTCCCTCGGGTAACCTGTGCGGCTTACCTGTGCATTACGAATTTCTTCTGCTGCAGTTGTGGCTGACTAGTAAGATCTTGTCATAGTCCAACAGCAGGTATGAAGTGGTGCAAGTGCCGGAGTGAGGCGGTGTGTGTGCAGGTGCACAGTGAGGTGAGGTAGGTGTGTGGTGGGTGAGTCTAGGTGTGAGGCAGCATGAGTAGACGGTGGCAGATGGGCAGAGAGGCTGTGGGTCCCGTAAGATGAGGACGGTTTATTGCCGTTATCCATACTGACTTTCGGGGCCACTAGCAGCACCTTCACCTCACTCAATTTCCCTACTTTTCCTGAACAATTACTCACATTTTATGTGATTCCCCCAATAACCTTAAAAAAACTTCAAAGGTGGGAGTTTGTACCACTACTAAATCCCAAAACTAGCACTGTACTGACATCTATACTAAACCAAATTTAATTGCAGGCCAGTGTCAAATCTGGGCTGTTTATGCTGTTTTATCCTCAGATTGTGAATTTTATATGACTAAAATAAGGCCTTCCTAAATAAATCAATATTGCCTTTAATTCTTCCTAAATTTAGACATGTTCTTTAAGCATAATAATGTTCTCTACCCTTCAGTGAGTATACGTTTATTTTTATGGTTAAATGTACTATTTGTGTATATTAACCTGGTTTTCTGAAGCAGAGACTTGCTCGGAGTGTGTTAGATCACAGGCGTTTCTTGAGCAGTGCCTGTGAGGTAGCATGAAGCAGATGGCAGGTCCTCGTCTTCATGGGGCCTGTCTTCTCAGAATGTCGGTGCTAGGGACCACACAGGTCACCAAGTGCCACATCCGGCGTTCAGTGGTGAGTGGCTCAGGAAGCCTCAGACCTCAATCTGCCCATGCAGGAGCCCCAAGCGCCCCCTCTACAATGCCCTGCCCCCTTGGCCATTTGGTTCTGTATCATTATCAGAGCAGTATTTTGTTTCGTGTATCAAGAATACATTAAGGCAAATCAGCTACTTTAAAAGGTGTATTAACTACAAGTTTTGAAAAATTCTTAAGGAATTTCATTTATTCAGTGTGTGCCCAACAAGATCCTGATCTTTGTCACATAGTGTGCTTAGGTGCTAGAGACAAAAAGGTGATAAAACTCACGGCGATTGGGACAGGAGCACTTGGTAGAGGGGTCAGGCGTGGGCCAGGGTTCTGTGTGCTGGTTAGAGCTGAAGTGAGCAGACATGGGGCCAGAAGACGGTAGGAGCCTTTTATAAAATAAGGGGCCAACAGGTAGCATAGTGGTTAAGGTGTTAGACTTCCATGTTGTCTACCACGGTTCAGGTCTTGGACCCGGTGACTTGAAATTCATGCCAGGCGTGTATGCATGCCCAAAATCCTGAAATGAGTAGGGATTGCAGTGTGGTCATCCTCCTTGGAAGGTGATTTCTCACTTTCTGTCTCTCTGGCACATACATGTGCCCTATAGCAAAATAAACAAACAAAACAAAACAAATTAAAAAAAAAAACTCTCTCCAAAAAAAAGCTAAATCAGAAATCTGAAATCCTACATCTATAATATCCAGATACTTTTTTTATTGAATAAGATGGGCTATACCATTAGGTTTTCAACTCTAAACATATTTAGGTTTATTCTTTTTCTGTGAAGCAGCATCTTCTCATTAGCCAGATTTCAGTGTTACATTTTCTTTTCTTCACAGCAGGGAGCAAATGGAGTATGTATACATATATTCATACACACACACACACACACACACACACATAAAACTGTAATATATATTCATACACACACATATAAAACTATAATATATATTCATACACATACACACACATATAAAACTGTAATATATATTCACACACACACATGCTCACACACACCTTTATAAAACTGTAATATATATTCACACACACACACACACACACACACACACACCTATATAGAACTATAATATATATTCAGATTCCCAAGACAACACTGACAGTGATCATTTTCTGTAGACAGTAGTTTTTAGACTAGTTAATAACTATTCCCTAGGTAAATCCCAGTTGCTCTTCTGTATTAGATTCCCTTATCTGAGTTGTTTCTGAGGGTAAGTACATCATCTGCATCTACTGCCAGTTTTGTGGAGTAACAAAGTGAAATGAGTCTTTGATTGACACACACATACTGAGCACCTAGTGTGTGTAATGCGGTAGGTTAGCTCTGTGGAGTGCCCGGAGCTGAGAGGAGTGCCTGCCCTGCTCTGGGGAGAGGCGGTCAGGTGGGATGCAGGTACTGTGGACCTCAGGTTCTCCAGGTCTTTCTGACTCTGTCCAGTGTAAGGTCATTATGCAAAAAAAAAAAAAAAAAAAATCACATTAACTTTAAACTTTTCTTTTTGTTTTTCAAATGTTCAAAGGCATAAGAGAGATGAGAGAAGATGTTCCCATCTCAGTTTTAAAAACCCCCTAAAGGCCCAGCCACTGTAGCACACACAGTGTGCTGCTGCTCAGCAGCTGAGGCCACACGGGAGACCCGGGTATGATTCTGGCCAACCCTGAAAAGCTGAGTGTGGCAGTGTAGCCTGTAGTCCCAGCTGCCGAGAGGCTGACATGGGAGTATCGTGAGCGCAAGGCCAGCATGCTGCACCTGAGGTCCCCGCTACTCAGGAGGCTGGGGCAGAAGGATTGCAACACAGTGAGGCCCCATCTGAAACACCACAAATGCACACACACACACACACACACACACACACACACACTGGTCTGTTTTCCTGCGGAGTGGCAGTACTTCAGGCTGTCACCACCACGGTGGCCCTTGGCATTCAGGCTGTGTTTATTGTTAGACCAGGACATAGCTTCCTTCTGTGTGAAACTAGAGCAGCTCGGAGTAGGACGGCTTGGACCCGGTGTTGGAGTTTCTTCCCTGGGATGTATAACATTGCAATAGTTGGCCTAGGCAGCACTGTACTCAGGGAGAGGATGCCACGACCAGTTCCCAAGTCCTTCTTTCAGGACTGAGTCCCTTCAGAATCCCTGCAGCTGCCTTGCTAATTGTCTTGCCTTGGCTCCTCCCCTCGACAGTGGGCAGATGTCAATGGGGATGTTGATCAAGCTCTTCCCCCAGGGTGTCCTCCCCACATGCAGATCAGAGGAAGTAAATGTGCTATGCATCCACATGCCAGACATAGCTTAGCTTAAACCCTACCAATCACACGAAATCCAGAAAGGAAATATTCCTTCCATCTGGGAATGGAGGAGCAGGTAGGAGGGACCAGCAACCTGCAGTTTGGCGTGGCCCTGGGAAGGCCAAACCGGATCACGCCTGCCTGAATTCAGATCCTGATCCTGCTCCATGAACAAGGGCAGAGCAGCTTTCCTGAGCCTTCATTCTCTGTCTTTTAAAAAGGGGATGAAAAAGAATAGCAATATTCATGTCATACGATTGTTAGTGAAAGAGATACTATTACAAAGTGACTACAGTAGTTCTTTTTGTTGTTGTTGTTGAGTGCATACATTCACCAGAGAGAGAGAGTGAGAAGGAGAGAGAGAGCAAGAGAGAGAAATCACTCCTCAGGGGGGATGGCCACACCGCCATCTCTTCTCCTCCATTCTCTTCTTGAGATTTTTGGGATGTACACACACATGCCCAGCATGCTTTTCAAGCCACCAGATATGGAATTCAAACCATGTGGAGGCAGCCACGTGGGGTCCAGCCACCTTAACCACCACACCACTGGCTGGCCCAACTATCTTACAACAGTTCTTGGCACATTGTAAATGCCATATAATGTGAGTCTGGCTTTGAAGAAGGAAGAAATCTTATAGGCAGAGCTGTGAGTCTGATGTTTCAGTGGGAAGGAACAGTACGTGAAATGACACACAAAGGCCAGGGATTGTAGTGGTTTGTAGAAAGGAATAATTTGGTGTTCCTGGTACACTCTGTGTGTGTGTGTGTGTGTGTGTATGAGTGTGTGTCTGTTTGGGGTGAGCTACTAACGTTTATGTGTGCTGTCAATAGATTTAATGATAAAAATGATTTAACGTAGTCTAATGCCAGCACATGGGACAAACACATTGTTCGTCCTATCTCTTATTTTAGGGAAGGCCCTGGACTGTTAGGTTAGACCCACCCAGGGCATCTTCCATTTGATGAACTCAGATTCAACTGACTTGGGTCTTTTTGTATATCTGCCGTCTCCATATTATTTTCCATATAATGCCATTGTTTTAGTCCATTCTTCCTTTGCTTTAACTGGGTAATACCACAGACTGGGTAGCTTATGAAGAACAGATATTTACTAAACTTATTTTCTACAGGTCTGAGGTTGAGGGGCCATACTTGTGGAGGGTCTTCTTGCCAGTAGGGGCTCTCTGCAGAGTCTCACCTTGGTTCAGGGAAACCACAACAAGTTGACGAGAACATGCATCAGCTCTGGTCTCTCTCTCTCTCTTCTCACACAGTCACCGGTACTCAATATCGGGGTCTCATCCTGATAACCTCATCTAATCCTAATTACCTCCAAAAGACCTCCCCTCTTAATACCATATTTGTCCTACATTTATGCCCTCCCAATAATGTCAGAATAGCAACTGAATTTCAACACATGAAGTTTGTAAACCACAGCGGTAACGCGGGAGTAGGAGTAATAGCTGATTGCTTTTGCAAGTGCCACCCATACTCAAGGAAGAGGGTTACATGTGACATGCATACACAGGGTCCAGAATCTTGGGGCTATCATAAAAGTCTGCCTTTCATACTTTACAAGGTTACAAAACTAAAAGGCTGGTATTCAAGCTGAAGTCTCTTTGACTCTAAAACATCCCCACAATCTCCTCTTATCTTTCCCAACGTATGTATCTTATCCTCAGACTCATATCTCATGTTAGAAACTGCGTTAACCATGGTGAGATAAGACTAGGTATGATTGAGTCAGTATCTGAATTCTCTATTTCTTCAATGTCCTGTTCTTTTGAAAATGATTTCTTTTTAGGGATTATGTCATTGTCAGATGCAGACTGCAAAATGATAAAGCAAAGTCTTGTCATCTTACAATTATGCCTCTTCATTTGCATCTGTTAAAAATCTTTTTCTGACTGCAGTGAGACTTACCTGAACATTGACATCCCAGAAACGAGTGCAGAAGCATGCTGCCATTTCATCTCTCATGTCCCATCACTGTTGTATTATAAGCTTTATGTATTTTACAATCATCTTAGTGATAAAATTATGCCGGAAATGCATATTCTACATTAGATTTTGGTTTTGAGACTAAGTGTTTTTTTTTTTTTTCTTTTCTGTATTCACGACAGAGTGTATGTATGCACATGAGAGAGAGTAAGAAAGAGAGAACAATGAGTATCCCCCACGGGGTCTGGTCACACTGTGATCCCCTTCTTCCAGTCCTGTTGGACCTTGGACATGTGTGTGCATGCCCAGCATATTTCAAGCTGACCAGACTGGGAATCTGAACCACGTGAGATCCTACCTTCTATTAAGTACTGCATTACCCCTGGGCCATGGAGCCTGCCCATGAGACTAAGGTATTTGATGACAACTGCAGAGCAGTTGCACTAGGCTCTGGCCATGCACCACAACATCAGATGAGTGTTGTTGAGTGCCACAGGCCACATTCAGCATTAATTGCCACTCTGTGTTTGGTTGAAATCCATAAACTACTGATTAAGTCACTCTTACTAGGAAAGTTTGATGGCTACAGTTTAAGCTAATAGTCAAAGTCAGAAACCAGGGCTTTGGGAACATCTCAGTATTCTTTGTAGTTCAGCAGATTTCATTCATCAACCAAGTTACTGTTGAAGAAATGACACAGATGTTAAGTGATCCACGGTCCAGTGCAAGAAGTCTATTTCATTCTGTTGTCAGTTCAATGTCTGCAGCTAAGAGCAAAGGCAAGATACTGATCTGGTCACTGGAGGTGAGGAGAACAAAGAAAAGAAATGATTCCTTACTCACTTAATGAATAAACATCTTGGGAAGAAACCTAGGCAGAATATGCATTATTTGTACATTAGAGTCCTAATAAAGAAACTAGGCCAGCAAGAACATATCTTTCACACCAATGCATTCTGACATAATGAGGGGAGATTTCCCAAATGAGGTATCAGGTTGGTTCGGTTACCATTCTCTTTCTTTACTCATCTAACCCTTGAAGATAAAAACTAACAAGAGGATGAAATAGCTGCCCAAAACAAGAAAGGATAATTTCAGAGTAGGTGCCGTCTATAAATACATTCACAATACATCCCATTTCAAGAAAAGGGTGAAAGGAATAAAGTTAGCCTTATGAGGGGACTCAGTCTGTCTGTGCCTATTTCCAACCCTTGCACTGCCTATCCCTGCTGGGTCTGTGCTTTCAAGTTTCCAGCATTTGATGAGTGCTGCCACTTTGATTAATCCCCCCAAAGGCTGACTGCTTGCCTCTTGCCTTTGCCCCTTCCAGGCCTGTCTGGACTTTGGTCTCTGGTTTGCAGACCATCTGCCTTGTACTTGAAGCTTGACCTATGGCCCTTCATTGATTTATCCCCCTTCACCTTTGTGTTGAGATTTTTCCTCCATGGGCTTGCATAGCTGGGCCTATTCCTGACCATTCTGACTCAAGGGCATACAGGCCAGAGGAGGGCATTTCATTTCATTCATTGTTCTTGGCCATCATCGAGGCATTGTATGTTGTTTTCTGCACCTTATGGATAAAGAAGCAGGCTCAGAAAGTTTTAAACACTTGCCCCTAAATCACACAGCTGTTAATAACCTGATTGGTGTTTGAAGATAGTTATTTCTGCTTTCAACATTATATTAATTGCATCCACCTCCCTCTCCCCTCCCCACATGCTCCAGTTTTTAGATTGGGTTTCACTTTCTTAGAAAGGCTATCTTTCAAGCCTCATGTCTAATCTCAAGAAGCTGGAGTTTACCATGGCACAAAGAATAAGGGTACTGGAGTCACAACGAGTTAGGCTTGCGTCCCACAAGTAATACTCAGCAAGTCACGTTGTGACCCTGGGCAAATTACAGTTCTGCAGCTCAGTTCTTATGTATTGGGTCGTTGGGAAAGTCATGACACATTTTTACATAGAAAAATACATTATGATTTTCCTGAGGACCTAATGTAATACTTGTAAAGTAAATCTAAGCTTTTCATGGATCTTCCATAGACCCTAAATCAGACAGGTGATCAACAGTAGGTACTTAGTAAATGGTATCGGATGGCACTGGACTACCAGACAGTTATTAAGTAACGTAAGGTAAGGAGCATCAAGATATCTCACTCTCTCAGTTTTATTGCAAGCCAGTTCAAAGTCATAATATTCCGAAAAGAAGATAATTAATTCTCTTGCAAAGAGGCAACAGTCATAAGATAATAACCATGATGGTGTATGCTTCATTTCTTCAGGTCAGTGGCATTCATTGGGGCTTTCGTGTCATACCCCATCCCAGGCATTGTTCAGTCTCTGAGATGCATTTACCTGTTGACTAAAGAGTCAAATCAAGGGAATACTAATGCATCTAAACAAACATGGCTTAATTAGACCTTCATTTGTGAAATGGAGTAGAAAAGGCATTCTCTTCTTAAAGTAAACTTTTTTCTCCTTGCTATGGAGGGTAGTTGGATGATACACATGATTTTTCTTATGTATTTTAATACTTAAATACATTTTGTACCTAGTTTTGCCTTTTCCTGTTCATTTTGAATAAAAATCATTTCTGGCAGAAGCAAAATCAGTATCTACTCAAAGATCCATCTGGCCAGATTTGGCAATATACAGTTCAATTTAGAAATGAAATAAAACCTGTAATGAAGAGTTGAGGAAGCTGAAGGGCTACAATGTGAATGGCTTGTCACCTTTTATTATTTTACTAAACAGTGTAGTTGTCGCCTGTGCACTTGTCAGATGAAGAGGTATTTTACAGATCTCTGAATCTACTAGGTTCATTCAGTTTAGTGGAAGAATTTCTATGAAGCCAAACTGAGTCTGACTGAATTTTAAAGCCAAGTTGTCTATCTCTTATCAAGAGAAATATGGTAGGCAGTGGAGAGACAACCAGGCGATTAGAAGGTGAATGCTCTTCAGTTCAGTGTCATGGATGAGCAGGAGCTGAGGTCATAGCTCCCTCATGTCCCTCACAGGGAAACTGGTTGGGTGGGTCCAGCAGGTTAGGGCAGGACCAGCTCCTGGAGTGCCTATTTTCATTTCTCTCACCTGGCATCTGCATTTCATGAATCTATCAATAGATGATTTTTATGCCTTACAGGGCATGGGAATTACCAGGTGAATGTAAAAACAGACAATTAAATAACTGAGGAAATAGCCAATCTCCCAGCCCCATCCCCAAATAATGTGAATTTACTGAGGAGCTCTCCAGAATAGCCCCCCCACACCCATTTTTGACCTCTAGCAGTGGTCCTTACCAGGGCCTAGACCTCAGAATCTCTCCCTTTGTGAAAGACCCTGGATAGAATAGAGCCTTCCAAACCTGAGCAATGGGTCCTGACGTCAGGGTGATGGTGTTTGGGGGCCCCTTCCAGCAGCAGGGCAGGCCATTCCCAGGAGTTCTCACCCCTGTTGGGAGCAGCATTACTGTACCCCTCCCTACCCCATCACACTGCTGGATACAAGCCTCCCGGTCAGCCCACCTGCAGATTCAGGGCCAGCACCTCCCAGGGCTCTGCAGGGTGGGAGGGGCTGGAAAGCACCCTCATGCTGTGGTCCCACAAAGGCTCTTCTCAGGGTCAATCACATGTGCAGACTGGGGTCCTTCATCTGGAGGGGGTACCTGGTGATGTGGCAGTCAGTCCTCTGCAGAACCAACCTGTCACCTCCAAGGCGCAGGACCAAGTCTGAGCTGTCTGGGTGATGTTCACATCTCAAATGTACACTGAACCATCTCCTTCTGCAAAACAATTGTGCTGGAATTTTAACCCACATTTCAGCTTGTCTTTTTATTTATTTATTTAATTCCATTTATTATTATTATCATTATTAATATTACATTTTGACCAGACAGAGACAGAGAGAGAAAGAGAAAGGGAAAGCAAGAAAGCAAGCCACCAGGCTCAGGACTCAAACCATGGTCAGCCATGTGGGAGTCCAGAGCCTCCAACCACCATGCCACCTGCTGGCCCCCAGCTTGTCTTCTTTCTTAATGGACATTTTTATACCAGGATGATATTTTTTTCTTCAGCTAAAAGTAATAATTCTTTCTGGGAATTCCAATATTCCTCTAATTGGTATATTTATAATAGTTTTATTTTTTTAATAATGGAGACTAAGTATAAGAAATCAGAGCATGCATATTATAGAGGAGTGGGAACACATGGCTATGTGTGTGTGTCTGCTTTTCTGCATGCTACATACACACATAAAAACACATGGGCCCACATGATAGCTATAGAAAAGGGGGACAGAAAAGAGATGGAAGGGGCACTAGTACCTGGGCCCTGGTTCACGTAACACGTGGAGAACGTGTCAAGGTAGTGGCTCCTGCTGCATACAGCTGTGAAAGGGAGCATGGTTACGGAGCAGTGCTCAAGGGCTCATAACACTGGGGAATGCTATTTCAAGAAGCTGCATATCCTCCCTCCACATTCATCTTCCTTTTCCATGTTTTTCTGGCTGTTTGTTCTTGTGCTTTCTCTCCCAAATAGTGCTCTCTCTCTCTCCCTTGCTCTCTGTCTTCCATGAGTGAGAGAGGATGTGGGGCAACCCCAGCAGCATCCTGAGCCTCAGCCAGTCCTGGAGTAGGGGCACACACTTCCCAGTGTGCACAGAGAGGTCACGGGACTCAGACCGAGAACGTTTCCTCGGCAGTCAGTCTTGTAGTGCATTGCAGTTCATTGCTGAGCTGCCATCCAGCCTCCCAGTAGTTCTCTCTGTCTTTCTTTTTCTCCATAGTTTTTCTTCTGCTACTACATCAGCCTCTGTTTATCTTTTTCCTTCTACCACATCCTTGGGCTTTCATTTTTAAAAAGTCATAAGGGAAAAAAAAGAACACACACACACACAGACTTCAATAAATTCATGGGAAAGGGAATTAAAGTACAAAGTTTTTGGAGCCAGCAGGTGGCATAGTGGTTATGGTACTGGATTCCCACACAACCAACAGCAGTTTGAGTCCCAGATCTGATGGCTTGAAAAATCACAGCAGACACAACTGGGTGCATGCCCAGAATCCAGAGAGGAGACTGGAGGAGAAGGGATTATGGTGTGACCATCCCTCCAGGACATGACATGATTTCTCACTTTCCCTCTCTCTCTACCTCTCTGTTTCTCTCACACACCCTATGGCAAAAAAACAAAAAACAAAACAAAACAAAAAAAACTAAAAAAAGTTTATTTTGTTGTTAAAAAATTCAAAATCCATGCATAGTTTTTTCATGACATGTATTTACCATGAACTTTTTGAACACCCCTTATATCAGAGGAGGGGAGAGGGAGAAAGGGTTTATTCTATTTAGTTTTCTTTATAATTTTAAAAAATGATCTTATTTGAAAAGTGTTTTTAATTATAAATGTAACACACCTTATTATAAAGAAAACAAACAAGCTTGCAAAGTTCATGGAAAACAATAGCAGTAAAAATTAAACTACTAATAAATTAAATCTACTTTTTAGTAGGTAGAAAATAAACTAAGAATCCCTAATGTTACCATATGAGAAATTTTAGATGAACATCTAACAGATATTTTTAAGGGCATTTATAAATAGACATTATAAATATTTATTTGTAGACAAGTAGTCAAGTTTTTAAATTTTTCCACTTTTTCTATTTTTTTCTTTTTTTCTGATATAAATCATTATTCTTAGTAAAGAAGTATTATCTAATTATAGGATGTCTGTATTTGTTGTGTGCATATGGGCAATCATCAGAAACTTAATAGACAATGTGTGTTATGGGAGCCAGCAGGTGGCACAGTGGTTAGGGTGTTGGACTCCCATGTGGAAGGCCGTGGTGTGAATCTTGGACTTGGAGGCTTGAAACTCAGACTGGGCATGTGTGTGTGTGCCCAAAACCCTGAGAAACGAATGGAGGAGAAGGGATTGTGATGTGGTCATCCCCTGGGCTGTGATGTCTGTCTCTCTGTCTTTCTAGCAAGTGCTTTCACCCTGTGGCAAAAATCTCTTGGGGGAAAAAAGGAAAAAAATGTGTATAATGAAGATACTGATGAGGTCAGCCTCCGTTCCCTGTAGTAATAACTAGATTAAAAAGCATGGCATAGCCAGCCGGTGTCATGGTGGGTAAGGTGACTGGATCCCACAAGACTCACTGTGTGCTTCCAGACTTTGTTGGGGTCTCTCTCTGTCTTTCTAGTTTATGGAAGAAATAAACTTTAAATAAATGCATTCTGGCCTGGCCCCATTGCTTACCGGTTAAGGGAGTCGGATCTCACCTGGCTGACCACAGTGCAAATTTCAGCCCTGGTGACTTGGAAAACATGCTGGGTGCATGTACAAGCCCCAAATCGCAACAAGATGGAGAAATGGAAGAAGGGATTGTGATGTGATCATGTCCTATTACAGGGTGCTTCCCCCCCACCCCCTCTGGTGAGCATTTGTGTCCTCTGGCAATTGAAAAAAAAAATGCAGAAGATTTTGCTGACTCTTAAAATTACAGTAACACAACTGGGTCTCATCTTTCAGTAATGACTAGCTCAGTGTGCGAGCGTGGGGTTATTCATCACACTCTGTGCTGCATGGCAGGGTGACTTTAAAGGGAAAGTGTGATGATGAAGCTTCAGAAAGTCCATCTGTAAGATCATAACTAGATCACGTCCAGGTCACCAGATGGTTTGGACAGGTGATCAAACCACAGGTCATTGCCTAAGAAAGTCAGGCAAACTGGGTTTTAAACGACTGCTTTCTCAAATCAGACTCTCCTATCAGTTTGAAAAGTCTAGCTAGAAAGGTGCAGGTAGCCTTTCAGGCAATGACACGTAACCTGCCAAGGGCGGCTGCAGCTGTTGAAAGGAGGCCCTCTTCCAGCTGGAGTCTGGATGGCTGCTTCGTTGCCCTAGTCTGTTTTCAGCCTTGGTCATGTATTCAGCTATGACCATCAAAGTCGTCATCCTCAGCCCCAAAGCCAATTATGTAGAATAAACAATAATTCCAATAGTCTTAATACTATTAAAATAAGACTCTTCATTTTCTTAATGATGACACAAACATGGCTGTTGTAATGTAACCTTCCCTGCACGATGTAGTTAAATGAAGATTTATAACCAATTTATATTTAATCTTTTGACAACATTCATTTAGCATTGCCAAACAGCAGAAGCTGAGAAACATTTAGTTTTAGAATCCTGACACTGTAAAAATAATTATCAACCTGCATGTCATTTTAATGGGTCTGGAAGAATATTCCTCATTATGTTGTCACAGAGATTAAGTTATTTTAAGGTCAGTTTATTGCGATTTCTTATTTTGTGTGCTAAAAGACTTTCTTATACCACAGTGTTAGTTTCAAATCTAGTTGTCTGATTCTTTCACGCAGTATATATCATGCTGATTCATTGACACTAGGGAGACTGCAATCAAATGTAATCTTCCCCCTCAAAAAAATCTAAATTGTAGTAGGATAGCTAAAAATATCCATAGGATATTGAATCATATAAAGGATTAAGTACCTTGAGAAAACGTAACTAAATGTAATGGAAATTTAGGGGCAAAAAGTTTACACTTGAGAGAATCAACAAAGCCTTCCTGGAGGAGGTGGTACCTCTGGGCTCATCCTTAATACAGGGCGGGAGAATTAGGGCATGTAGAAATAAGGGAAAGGAGGCAGTTTTAGATTCATTCCTGTTGTTAGATGAGATAGAGGGAAGGAGGGACACTTCCTGTGTGCTTACTGAGGGACAGTTAGACCCATAACCATTTCCTCTCATCTTAAAAATAAGATGATGTCGGGGTCAGCAGGTGGAGTGGTGAAGGCCCTGGACTTCCACATGGCCTACTGCGGTTTCAGTCCCTGACCTGGAAGCTTGAAAATCACTCCAGGCGGGTGTGTGTTCATGTGTGCCCAAAATTCCAAGAGAAGGGATTGTGATGTGGTCACTCCCCTGGGCGGATGGCTTCTCTCTTTCCTTCTCTCTATCTCTCTCTTTGGTGAGTGCATGTACTCTATGGCCAAAACCTTAAAAAAAAATGATGATGTTAAAGTATAATTCCAAAAGACCAAATCATGAATCTCAAGCAAATATAAAAGAATGGATGTAAAATATTTTATTAAATCCATTAATTAATATGCAGCATAATAAAATACTATGATCAATTCAGCATGCAGTTGAGAAATTAAGGATTTATTTATTGACAATGTCCAACACAACAAAAACTTTTGCTGTTTTATTGTTCAGAAATGACTTCTGTATCTACTCAACTAAAATCCACAAGTTTATAAGTACTTTAATTACACATGAGATATTTACTCCATAGTAAACAATGAATATATTCTCTTAGGCCTGTGCAAATTTAGGTAAATGCTGTCTATTTAAATTTAAATTAAATATGTGTAAATAACATTTAAAAATTAGTTAATTAGTTTCCTAGTTGCACAAATCACACTTCATGTGCTCATCAGCTGCAGCGCCCGTGGCTGCCCCAGTGGCCCCCACAGTAGAGCATGCCAGCACTGCCCTGTCCTGCTGTCCAGCACTGCCCTGTGACGCCTCTGAGGGGCCTGAACTCCCACGATTTTCTATGCCCTGTGAAGGGGCTTGCTGCCCACTTTGTTTCCCTTTTGTTTCCTCTGCCCTTTTTTTTTTTAATATTTTTTCAGAAGCCATGTGAACTCACTAGAGAGAGACAGAGAGAAAGTGAGAGCACCCCTCCATGGAGAGTGGGCATGCCTTGATCCCTTCTCTGTCTCTCCCTGCTTTTGGGATTTCGGGCCTGCATGTGCACTGCCAGGTCCAGGGCTCCTACTGTCACCTGGCCGTGTGGGGGCCTCCACACCACCAGCTGCCCTTTTGCTGTACATTAAGTTCCGGGCATTTATTCTGACAGAGACAGGAAGCAGTGTATCACCTGAGGCCTCAGTTTCCCTTGAACATGGAAGGAGAGCAAGGTAAAGATGGAAAAGTTAGTTTCATGCCAGCGATGGCAGTGCTGAGTTTATTATGCAAAGGAGTTTGAATCTTATTCAAGAAACAATGTGGAAACATTTTAAAAAAATGGCACGATCAAAAATTTACTTTAGGAAAATTAATCTAAAAGCAGTTGGGAAAACTGATAGGTTCTACAGTCTAAGTCAGAATGATCTGTTAGGAAATTACTTTTTTTTTTGAGAGGTTTTTGCTATAGGGCGCGTGCGCTCGCCAGACAGGCAGAGAGACAGAGAGACAGAAAGCGAGAAATCACCTCCCAGGAGGATGGCCACGCCACAATCCCTTCTCCTCCGTTCTCCTCTCGGGATCTTGGGCACACACGCACAGGCGCCTGGAGTGAGTTTTAAGCCACGCGGTTTGGGACAGGAACCGCGGTCAACTATGTGGGAGTCCAGCAACACAGCCATTACACTAACTTCTGGTCCCAGGAAATTACTTTCGTCCAAAGAAGAGGGAGAGGGATATTGATGAGGAAATAAACAAGACGTCTCTGTTGAGAAACACCTAATTGTTGTCTGGTCCACACGATGTGCCATAATGCAGCAGGTGATACTACATAGTTGCCCACATTTTCAAGGGAGAAAAGAAGTTGTTTTCTGTTATTGGACCTATATTAGAAAATGTTGGTCTCAGGGAATCATACAAAATTTGGTTTAACAGTAATGAGTGGTTCTAGTGTTGCTTTAAAGATATTTGATGTATGTCTTACTATCCTTCGTGAAATTGCATTGATAATAATAGAATGAAATTGTATGTCTTATATAAAGGATTAGCTTAATAGAGATGTTTATATAATTTGTGGTTATATGCAGGTATAATTGGGAGTCGAGGGTTTTTACGTAATGGCAGGAACAACTGACATGCAGCCGAGTCATTCTGAGTATACTAGAGGAGCCTGCAAGTGGGCAAGTCAGCTCGCTGTGAACAGGGTAGGGAAATGATAGCCTTAGGATGAAAAGTTTCATAGAAATATAAGGAGCTCAGAAAACTGTTTTTGCTCCTTCTCTTCCTTCTTCCTTCTCTCTCTCTCTCTCTCTCTCTCTCTCTCTCTCCCTTTCTTTTTTGCTATAACGCATGTGCACTTGCTGCAGGGGGAGGCAGTATGAGAGAGAGGAAGTAAGAGCACCCCTGAGAGGGTGACCTTGACCCCTCCTCCTGCATTCTCCTCTTCGGATTTTGGGCATACGCATGCACACGTCAAGTGTGTTTCTCAAGCCTCTGGATCCAGACTGAAGCTGTGCAGTCAGCTGTGTGGGATCCAGCCACTTAAACACAAAGCTACCTGGCTAGCCCATTTTTGCTCATTTAAGATGTGTGCGTTGTGTTCCCCCTATGAACCCATTGCTGGACTAGTTACTATTAATTTCCTAATCACTTGCCAGGCTCTGAGACACAGAGATGAAAAGGGCAGGGTTCTTGTCCTTAGAGAACTGTGTCTCCACAGTAAACCAAGTAACCAACACAAGACAAATGAGCAAAGTGCTGAGGAACTGCGAGGGAGGGATGCTGCTCCACTCGTAATGGGGTGGGAACCAGGAGTCAGGGTTTCTGAATGAGGAAGTCACGTTTGATATTTGATCAGACCTGATGGGGTTTCGGTCCTAGGTGAAGGCAGGTGTGGAGGTCTGAGAATGTGCGGCCTGGAGGGAGCCAGTCCTGGACGCCCGACTGTATAGGGTGCAACAGTGGGCAGCAGTAACGGAGCCTGGATAGACCAGACGAAAGTTGTGAGGGGCCGTAACAAAGAGTTTCCACATTGAAAGGTGGTTTGGGGATCTTTTCAGCACCTGAATAAACAGTACATATTCTAGGAGGATCATTTTTAATAATGGTAAGTAATTTAAAATATATTGGAAAACAATAGATATCTATTTTGTAATAAGATTCAAAGTGTAAATGTGTCTTTACAAAGATAGAACCAGTACTTTAAGGAAGGAGTCCCTTGCCTGGCCCTCCTTTGGGCTCCACCCACAGCCCTGGGTGTTCCTTCATCACCCTTCATTGGAAAAGCATTGCTATAGGTGAACAAAACCCACCTCCCCTCCACTACCCGTTTTTGGTTATCTTTTTGGTAGATGGTACAACATGTTTTCAGACTATAATTCTGTTTTTGTTTGGTTTTTTGGTTTTTAGTTTTTTTCTTTTTCAGGGTATGTTTGCTCACCAGACAGACAAAGTGCAAAATGACTCCCCGGGGTCATGTCCACATAGCAGTCCCAACTCCTCCATTCTCCTCTTGAGATTTTGGGCACACATACACATGTGCCCGATATGTTTCAAGCCACCAAGTCCAGGACTTGAACCACAGTTGGCCATGTGAACGTCTAGTACCTTAACCACTACACCATTTCCTGGCCCCTAGGACATAATTCTTTAGCAATCTAGAAGTTCCTTTGTTTCGGAGGAGAGGAGAACGAAGGGAAAGGGAGGACCTGTGAGACTGAGACCTGTGGAGGCCTAGCCAGGAGAGGGGCCGTGGGAGGGGATGAGAGAGGGACTGGGAGTGCAGAAGGGAGCAGACAGGCTTCCCAGAGGAGGCAGACTACCCCTTCGATGCTGCTGACCAAACACAGACACCCAGGGTTCAAAGGTTCTCTCCAGCTGAAACAAGGCGTGGAGAGACTGGAAGGCGCGTAACTCTGGCTGTTAGGTCAAAACCACCTGTAGGTGTCCCATTCCTTATTAATGTGCCTATTCATTTCATCCGTATCCTTTCCAAGGCTTCCTAAGGCTTGTCCTGAGTGTGTGACGTCCATGGAATGTGTATCTCGGACACCTGGACCCAAAGTGAGCACTGTTTGGAGTCTTAGGGGGCATGTCTGAGGCCACCGCCCAATGACCTTACCAAGAGCTTGTGAGGGGGCACACGCCTCTCCTCTGGCCTCCTCAGATGCCCAGTCTTTTAAGAGGAGTGTCTAAGTGCACTCAGAGAGAAAACAGAATCCTGGAATGTGACGCTCAATCAGCTTCAAAACTGAACATCAAGGAACTCTCATACCCAAAACTTTGTAACAAAAGTGTACATCCTTTTCCCGGCTTTATTTACTTCCCACTGTTGGAAGGATGCTCAAATCTTACCCTGCTGCTGCATATGCATTTGTTAAAGACCGTGTAAGTTGTATATAAGTCCATGTCACTGTTATTCTTAGATTTTTTTTTTTTTTTGGAGAGGTTTTTGCTATAGGGTGCATGCGCTCGCTAGAAAGACAGAGAGAGAGAGAGAGACAGAAAGCAAGAAATCACCCCCCGGGGGGGCGGGGGGGATGGCCACGCCTCAATCCCTTCTCCTCGCTTCTCCTCTTGGGATCTTGGGCACATATACACACATGCCTGGCGTGAGTTCAAGCCGCCAGGTCCAAGACTTGAACCGTGGTCTGCTGCGTGGGAGTCCAGCAACATAGTCATTATACTAACTGCTGGTCCCCCAAGATCTTAAAACTATTAGGGTGAGGCTGGTCTTGAGGGTTCTATTTTCTCACATATTACTAGACTCTCAGACACACAGAAAATGTTCACCAGCATTTGTCGTTAGTGTTATTGATGGCTAGATCTTTTTTTTTTTTTTTTTTTTTTTTTTTTAAGAGATTTTTGCTTTAAGGTGCATGCACTCACCGGAAAGTGAAAAACAGAGACAGTTGAGAGTGGAAGTGAGAAATCATCCCCCAGGAAGGATGGACATGCCACAATCCCTTTCTCTCTCTGGGAGGAAAGTCTTAGCCACATATGCACACCCCTCTCCCCCCGACCCCCACCAGTGTGATCTTCAAGTCACCAAGTCTGGGGCTCAAACTGTAGTCGTCCGGCATGTGGGAGTCCAGCGATAGAACCGCTACGCCATACGGATGGCTGAACCCTAACAGGTCTCCAGGACTTTTCTATTTCCTTATGGCAACCACCTAGCTTCCTCACCACTTTTGCTCCTTTTCCCAGTCAACCTCTTCTTCTCCTCTTTCTTCTTCTTCTCTTTTTTTCTCCTTCTCCTCCTTCTTTCTTCTTTTTCTCCTTCTTTTTTAGTTTTCATTATAGGGTCCATGCACTTGCCAGAGAGAGAGGAAGTGAGAAATCACTCCCCAGGGGCTATGTCCACACCACACCACACACCCTTCTTTCCAGGGATTTTGGGCCCATGAAAAACAAGCCACCAGGTCCAGAACGTCCCATTCTTTAGTTAATGTCCCTATTCATTTCATCTGTACCCTTTCATCTGTACTTGAGCCATGTGGTCAACCTCGTGCGATCCAGCCACCTTAGTCCCATGCCACCAGCTAGTCCCCACCTGATTCTTCAGGCAGATAAGAATAAATAAGTTTAGCAACTAGATATTGCCTGAGAAACTGTAATTTAAAAAGAATCTCCACCCACCCCCCATATTGATTGCTAGTAAATGTTTTTCTGTTTTAAATTTCTTTAAATTGGGACCAGCAGATGGCATTATGGTTACATTGCTAGCCTCCCATGTAATTGATCGCAGTTCGAGTCCCAGTCCCAGATGCTTAAACCTCTCACCAGGTGAGTGTGCATATGTGCCAAAGACCTTGAGTGGAGAATGGAGGAGAAGGGATTGTGGCATGGCCATCCACATGGGGGTGTAAGGGGTGATTTCTTGGTTTCTGTCTCTCTTTCTCTCCAGTGACCACATATGCCCTATAGCAAAAATCTCTCTATTACAAATAAAATTCTCTAAATTTCATTTTTCTCCCATAGAATAGATGGATAACGTATGCTGGACTGTGACTCTGTGGCAGTTTAAAAGCCAGACATTTTTTTCTTGTCTAGGTAGAGACAATGTCAGATGGAAGCACAGACATCCTGTGACCTGCAGCACAGGCCAGGCAATTGTCTGTACTTTTAAAATATTGAGTTAAAATGAACTCAGATAACCTCACACATTTTTTTAGTTATTTGATAAATCAATGGAATCAGTATCTAATGTGGAGGACAATTTTCTAAGTTGCAGGTGGGGTGGAAATGAAACCACTGGTAACAAACCTACCCTTAAAGAGTGTAAATTCTTGGGAGAGATCTGACTTGAATAGAAGCCTCTACTAATTATGGGATGCCTTAGAGTGCGGCAGACATTCAGCTTGGAGGAAACTTAGTGCAATGAGTATTTAGATGACAGGAGAGGTGGCCCTGAGCTAGGTCAGGATGTACAATCAAGACTTAGATGAGGCCTTTGAGTCAGGAACTCAAGAAGTGGATGGATTTTCCTGAGCCCAGGGACCCGTGCAGAGTGTTTCTGCAGAGTACTTCTGATGCCCACATTTAGAAACACACAGGAGTCACAGCGTTATCAGCCTTGGTTAATGGAAAAACCTGATTTTATTCTTTCACCCAGCATGATGACATCACCATGAAATGCTTATCACCGTGTCACTCAAGTCAAGATTATTTTTCATCCTTAAAAGGTAGCAGAGGCAGAGCCAGCAGGTGGTGTAGTGGTTAAGGCACTAGACTCCAACAGTGATGACTATGGTTCAAGTCCTGGACCTAGTGGCTTGAATTCACATAGGCGAGTATGCATGTGTATCCAAAGTCCCAAGAGAAGCATGGAGGAGAAGGGATTACAGCATGGACATCCCCCCGGTGGATGATTTCTCACTTTCTGTCTCTGTCTCTTCAGTGAACACATGCCCTATAGCAAAAAGCTCTCAAAAAAAAAAAAAAAAAAAAAAAAAAAAAAAAGAGGTAGCAGAGGAGACAGCAGGTTGCCTGGTGGTTATGGTACTGGATTACCACATGGCTGACCCTGGTTTGAGTCCCAGACCTGGTGACTTGAGGATCATGCTGGGAGCATGTGTGTGCATGCTGTAGATCTCAGGAGGAGAATGGTGGAGAAAGGTGACTGGTGTGTCCATCCCTCCCACCCAGGAGTGATTTCTTATTTTCCCTCCCAATGTCTCGCTCTGTCTCTCTCCAGCAAGCACATGTGCCCTATGGCAAAAAAGTAAGTAAGTAAGTAAATAAATAAATAAAGCAGAGATTTTATCAACTTTAATTACCACCAAAAGCTTTTGAACTCAATACTAGAAGAGATCAGTTCTGTGTTATCATTTGGTACAGGCAAAATAAGATACAGCATCAGCATTTGTAAGAGGCTTATTTAACAGTAGTCGTGAAAATACGAACTATTATACCTAAACAAACTATTTATATAAAACTACTTACACTAACTATTGTGGATGAAATCACATATAGAATGTGGGACGTGGAGGCTCACACCTCGCTGGCTGTACTCTCTTAATTAATGCTATTCCTCTAAGTGTTCATTTACTTAGCAGGTTTCCATAACACTTAGAACATTTAAAATGAGGAGATTTGAAGATTATTTCTTAAGTAGCAAGAAAATGATCACTTTTGTAAAATTAAATGAGGAATTCTGTTGGTTCTCAGTCATGCCGTGGACTAGCGTTTCTTGCAGTGCCGTCCAATCTGTAGAACACGGCTCCCCCGCCCCAAACATGAGTCTCATTCTCCTCCGTGATCACTGTGGCACCTTCACATTCTGCTCCAAAACATCCACGGCCGTGCCGTGACACCTTTACTGCTGACTGACCTGGGGGCGTGACTGTGGCTGCCAGCCCGTGTTCATGTGTCTTTGGGTGGCAGCGGTGGAATCAGCAGAGTCAGCACCCCACAGGATCTGGCGAAGACCACCGCCGAGAACGGTCGCCATCACAGGCCAAGAGAAAGGCGTGTGCTTCATAGTCAGAAAACGTAGGTTAGGATCTCTGATGCCCCGTTGCTGCGGGGTACCACCGTACGCCTGAGCTTCGGCGTCCTAGGCTGAACAATGGCGATGATCACGCCTGTCTTTCAAATAACAAGCCAGTTACTGAAATGAGGATTGGAAGTCCATTTACAATCCCCTTTAGTACCATTTTACAAACACACAATAACAAGTTTTTATCTTGAAAATACTTAGTTTTGGGGCGCCAGCAGGTGGTGTGTTGGTTGAGATGCTGGACTCCCACATGGATGACCATGGTTCGAGTCTCAGACTGGTTGGTGGCCTCTTCTCTCTCTGTCTCTCTAGTCAAATCTAAAAATATAATAATAAAATTAGATAATTATTTTAAAAAGAGAAAATACTCAGTTTTTTAAAATGTAGGAAATTTTATCCACTACACTGGATCCATATAAGTATTTAGGTTTTTTTTTTTTTTAATTGCCCGAGGGCACGCTCACTCACCTGGGTGGGAGGGGGGAGAGAGAGAGAAAAGTGCCCTAATGGGGTGTGACCACGCTACAGTCCCTTCTTCTCCATTTCTCCATCCTGTAGGGATTTGGGACACACAAACATGTCCTGTATGTTTTTCAAGCTGCTGAGACCAGGATTTACACCATGGTTGGCCATGTGGGATCCAGCTGCCTTAATCAGGAGGCCATAGGTTGGCCATAATTGGTTACTCTTTGGATTTCTTACAGTCCACCTGTACTTCTTGCATCATAATAAAAGATGTGATTCACAGGAAGGAATGTGATTCTAGTAAATGTTTAATCAATTCAAGGACTTTCTAACACGCTTTATGTTTCACAGTATTATTAGATATTTAATTGAAAGTCTATGCTTGGTACAAAGTGATTTTCAAATTAATTATTTAGAAATGATACCTTAGCTATTTCTAAAAAAATTTATAGTAGGTTCAAGATGGAAACGCCGTGTAAGAATCAATGTTTATAAATCAGGGAAGTGGCCCTGTGAGGGAGCAGAAAGAACGAGTACTTACAGAGTAGGAACACCTGGGTACAACTTGGGTTCTACGCTTCTGGGGCAGCAAATATGAATGGGTAATGTGTATTAACCATTCCCTACATATCAGATACTATGCTAGGTCCTTCTATATTATTTTTACTACTATGTTTAAAATGTATTCATTTATTTCTTCCAGGAGAGAGAGAGAGAGAGAGAGACGGAAAGACAGGAACTCCAGCAGGCTCTTCCCCTCATGTTCCACCCCCAGCTTCAGCCAGTCCTGATCATGGGCCCACACACATGCACCGTGCATACGCACCGTGGTCCCAAGATATGAACCCAAGACCTTTCTCATCTCACGTGAGGCCAGTTGCATTGCTGTTGTGCACCTCCCGGCCCTATTCTAAACTCCTTGCAACAGTCTAGGAACTAGATATGACGATCGTCTCCTTTTTGCAGATGAGAAAGCAGGCACTAAAAGCCAATTGATCTGTCAAAGATGACAAGGCAAGGCTGGAATTTGACACGGAAGTTCTAGCTCCAGAGAGCTGCTAGCTCTAAGTCAGCATGGGTGTGTCCTGAGCTGCAGAGATTTTATTTTGAGGAATTGTGCATTGTCATCTGTAGCATCAAAAACACTTCCATGTCAATTTGTTTGTTTACTTTTTGAAGGAATATGACTTCACCTTTATCTGCTTCATTCCATGCCCCTTGTCCATTTGGGGGAAGAATATACTCTGGTTGGCTTTGAATCTTGTTATGTATTTAAGCCTAGTCCTTGCATGGTACTTCACTGTGCAATTTCGTCTTGGCATGAGGGGGTTTATTATTACATTTAAAATGAATAATGAAAAAATAAATTGATGACAACAACCAAAAAAAAAAAAAAAGAAAAGAAAAATAGGCAAAGGCATTAGATTTAATCAGCAGTTTTGCCTCACCAGATGAAATTACTGTGCAGATACATTAATTAAAATCGTGGCGTAAAAATTCAGAATTAAATTGTATCTTTTAAAGGTACAGTCCCCTTAGAGATTGTTACACAGTGCATAAATGAAAGTCTGCACACGGGATGGACACTATATACCTGGAAGTCCTTTATAATGTAGCATCACTGTGGCTGCTCCATGGCATTTAAGATTAGGGATTATTAGAACAGGGGAAGATGCAGTTGGATTCAGTCAGATGTAACACCTGTGGACAAGGATTGGCGTGTAAAGTGTTATGTGATGATAATTGTCTTCCTTTTAGGGTATTTTGGTACATTTTAAATTTTTCCTTTTTCCTCTCAACACTTAATTATAACAATTCTTATATAAAATATTTTAAAATTGTTTTTACTTTTTCATTTTATTAATCATACGACTCATTTGTGATATTAAAATAATATTAATATAATCAACTTCAAATGCAATATTCCAACACTTTGAAAGATGTGTGAAGTTAATCTGATGAGTGTGGCTGGTGACAAATACTTTAAATCATAGAGTCCCATCAAGGCTCCAGTCTATCCTAGATTGCTTTTTTTTTTTTTTTTTTGGCCTTCTTACTACCACTCCTGCTACAATTTTCACAGCACTTAAATCACGGGAGAATTTATTGACCTAGAAAATGTTTATTGAATGTTTACTACGTTCAAACAACATCTCCAGCTATTAGGAGCATATAAAAGGGTAAAATGGAGGTCAGCAGGTGGTGTGGTAAAGGCGCTAGACTCCCACATGGCCAGCCATGATTAGAGTCCCAGACCTGGTGGCTTGAAAATCACAGTGGAAGCATGTGTGTGCCCTAACTTCCAGGAGAATGAAGGAAAAGAGATTGCAGCATGGTCATTCCCTCCCCGCCCCCGGAGGCATGATTCATCACTTTCCCTCTTACTGTTTATCTCTCTGGCAATTGCACATGCCCTATGGCAAAAAAAAATAAATAAATAAAAAATAAAAAATAAAAATGAAAAAAAAAGGAGTGAAATGGTGCATGCAGGGAGATGTATTCATAGACAAGCTAGGACAAATACAAAACAAATGTGGGGCTGGCTGCCAAAGGCCAGCAGGTACTCAGGAGGCACCATGACCCTTCAGAAGGGAGAGAGGAAGGCGTGTGCTGAGAAAGAGTGGTCACTAATATGGTGTGACAGGAAGATGGTCACTTCGTGGGGCCCTGGAGTGAGTGGAATTTTAGGATTGTCAAGTAAGTCAACTGGCCTATCCAGAGAATGCTAGCTATGGCTCCTTAGAGGGAGGTTTCTAGTGAGATAATGAAGGCTCTCTCTTGGATCTGCCCACTTTAGCCCTGTTTTCCTACAGTAATTTGCATGCCTATACCTAACTAAATCAATGTTCGGTATCGATCTTTTATAAAGGAGCAAAACAGCAGGAACACAATTGATTTAAACTATTTAACATATATAAGCATTTTACAAAGTGTATTTCCTCCATGAGTGAGGCAAGCAGAGAAGGTTGAAATGGATGTGATCTCCGTCTCCTGATGATCCAGTAAGGTGTCACATGGAGGAAGTAACACAGGGAATATACTCTGAATGCATTTCCTATGGAGTCATTTTAGACTAATACACTATGCATTCTTTTTTTTTTTTTTGAGAAGTTTTCGCTATAGGGTGCGTGCGCTCGCCAGACAGACAGAGAGAGACAGAGAGACAGAAAGCGAGAAATCACCCCCCAGGGTGTTGGCCATGCCGCAATTCCTTCTCCTCCATTCTCCTCTCGGGATCTTGGGCATGCATGCACACGCGCTCGGCGTGAGTTTTAAGCCACCGGGTCCGGGACGCGAACCATGGTCGACTACGTGGGAATCCAGCGACATAGCCATTACACTAACTGCTGGTCCCCCACTATGCATTCTTCAAACAGAACTAACGAATAATTTCAGGTTGACAGAAGCAAAAATGAGTCCTCTTTCATGTGTAAAGATGCTACAGATGAGTGGGCAGCAGATGGCATAGCAGTTATGCCACTGGACTCCCATGTCGCTGACTGCAGTTTGAGTCCTGGACCCAGTGACTTCAACTCATGCTGGACTTGTGTGCATGCATGCCCAAGATCCCGAGAGGAGAATGGAGAAGGGATTGTGGTATGGCCAAGTCCTCTGTGAGTTGATTTCTTACTTTCCTTCTCACTGTCTCTCTCTCTTTCTCTGGCAAGCACATGTGCCCTAAGGAAAAAACTCTTAAAAAATTTTTTTAAAGGATGATAAAGATGAGCTTTCTGGACTTAGGAGTAGTACTGGCTTTGTTCATTTGAAATAGATCCACTTGGTGCCAGAAATAGGGACACTTAGGGAGAGAGGCTTGTCTGCCCCTCGCTCTACAAAGCACTCCCATCTGTCCCCGTCCATCTATGCCCTGCCTCCAGAGTCTGAAATCCAAACTCTCCTCCTGCCACTTCTTCTAGGCCAACAGTGCTTTTATATCAACACAGTTACAGACAGGCTACTGTGCTACTCAGTGTGACAGAAGGCTCTCCTTAGCATCGAGCAATCTGCATTCCTGGTGGAGGGGTCAGACACGCCTGATGTAATCTGTTCTCTGTTTCTGTTACTGCCCAGTTCAGTAGCTGCTACCCACATGCAGCTATTTACCTATAAACTACTTAAAATAAGTAGGATGAAAGGAGCCATTTCTTGTCACACTTCAGCTCCCCCTTGGCATGTAGCTAGCAGCTACATATAATACATACACACAGGTCATGCAAATGCGAACATCTGTATCTTCACAGAAAGTTTTCTCGAGTAACGTTGTCTACCTAAATTTTACTGTGGTTTGTGGGTGCCGGAGGGCGTTCCAGCAGTGGTGCAGTGCTCTGCAAGGCTGATCTGCAGGAGCAGGTTGCAGTTTGCACCCAGAAACCTTTCTGCACACATCAGATGCACCTGTGCCCATGTCCAGGCTGGCTGAAGCTGGCAGTGGATCATGGCATGGAGAATTAGCTGGAGTGCTTCTCTGCCTCACTCATGGGAGAAATAATAAACTTTAAAAAATGTTCATATATGATAAATATCATTTTAAATCAATTGTGTTCCTGCTGTTCGCTCCTTTATAATAGATTGATACTGAACATTGGTTTACCCAGATACAGGTATGTTAAATCTCGCTCTTCCCACACCAAACAAACTGTTTAAATAATTAAATTCTTATCCTCTGTGTTAACCAGTGATGGGAACTTCTAGGGCCCATGAAAAGTTTCCACCAGAATCTGAATGGCTTTTTATCTATATTTCTGTCTTATTAAATCAATATCTTCAGGCATTAATCCCATTATATAAAATACATAAAAGAAAAAATTTTACTTAGAAGATTATGTTGATTTTTGAAAAAGAAATAGCAAATACCAGTTGAGAATCTCTTATTCAAAATGCTTGGGATCAGAAGTGTTTTGGATTTCAAATTTTAGAATATTTTGGAATAGTTGTATATATGTGATGAGAAATTTCAAAGAAAGGGGATACATATCTAAAAACACAGTTTATTATATTCCATACATGCCTTATACAAACAGCCTGAAGATAATTTTATATCATATTTTTGTATTACAGCATTATTTTTGTTTGTTTGTTTTTGTTTTTAGTTTTTGCTATAGGGCACATGCACTTATTAGAGAGAGAAAGGGAAAGTGAGGATCACTTCCCAAGAGGTGAAGAGTCATGCCACAGTCCCCTCTCCTCTAGTCTCCTCTCAGGATTTTGGGTACACACACACATGTGGATGGTATGATTTTCAAGCTGCTGGGGCTGGATTCAAACTGCAGAGTTGGCCATGTGGGCTCCAGCACCTTAACCCAGATGCTGGCCCTGTATGGAGGTGCTTTGACTGTGAGTCATCATGAGTCACAATTTTTCACTTGACAGTGTCATGTCAGCAATCAAAAAGTTTTGGATTTTGAAGTATTTCAACCTGTAATATTATTTTAAAAATACGAGCTTTACTTGATATGCTGTGAATATTGTTAATACTTTCAGCAATTTGTGGACCAAGGAAAGACAATAATGGACAAGGGGAAACTTATCTAAAACGTATCTAGAGAAAGAAGAGAGGCAGAGAAAGGCAAGAGAAAAAGGAATTGGGTGCTAAGTAATGGCCAGCATCCTAGAAAGTAATGGCACCCAGGATACTGGGCTCAGCGCTTTTCACTTCTGCACACACCCATAAAAGAAGTTTCTGAATGGAATTAAAACACCTGACTTACAAAATTATTGCATTAGTAGTCCTCCTAGCACATAAAATGACATAGGCTAGTTGACGGCTTGGGATGCAGGGAGGAACTTAATTGTCTAGGAGAGTCTGATAAACCTGGACTTAAAACTGTAGCAGTCTAGTTTATCACAGGTAGGTGTTACAGTGAGGTCAATCCTGCTAATTGGTTCCAATTTTTTTCTGAGAAAAACAGCTTCCCAGGATACACATAAAGGGAGGCTCTTGTGGTCGAGTAAGGTTGGGGTGTGCTCAGCTCCATCCTTCCACTCTCGGAACCACAGAGCACGGTGCAGTCCTGCACGGTGCCTTGTCTCAGCTGTGTCACGTAGCAGTACTTCCAACAGCCAGCCAGAGAGCCCTGGTAATCTGTCCTGACACCCTTTCACAGCGTGCAGCCCCTGAGTGTCCTGTGAAGTATGTCCTGAGAATACCTAACTAGTGTATGAATGGAACTTCTGAAAAAAACAAGTCACTTAAAATGCACTACAGTCTCATATATATGAAAATGTCTTTAGTTTTAGGGCTGAAGCATGATGCCTGCAACTTATTTACAAATGCTTTAGCCTAAAAAGCATATATGTTTAGTGTACCTATATCTGTATGAACACATATACACGTACACAATGCACACACATGTAGCACAATGTCCACAACAGAGGAATTGTTACAGTGAAGGATATGATTTGTACACTTTGGGACTATTTTTCTGGGATTGAAAACTTATAATTAATAGATAAAATGAGGCAAACACAAACATCAGCTGCTTTGGTTATTTTGGGTCATAAGGGTGCTGCCATATGGAAAAGTCAAAGTGAGAAAAAAAATTAAGATAAAAAAAGGGATCAGGGAAATGCCCTGTTGCTGCAGACAGCCATATACCTAGAGAAGGTGTTGCAGGTCACTCATGGCATCGCTTTGCCAGTCTTGTAGGATTTATGACTCCATATTCAGTTCAAGAGTTTTGACTGCCGGCCCTTCAGCCAGGCAGTGGGACTATTGCCCAGAACATCATCAGGGTGTTGTTCTGATTCCTGTCCAGTGTCCTCCAAACCCCAGCAGGACACAGACAAACTTGCCAACCGAAACTGTGCTACGTAGCCCATAGGCATGGGAGCCATTCTGAAAAGGGGCTCTTAAGGATTCTCTGAGGCCCCAACAGGTCAGCAGACTGGAGCCAACACCTTGAAATGTGTTGCAGCCAGGACTGGCCTGACCTTGATCTTCCTTCGGCTGGCTATTAATCCCCAACTTGCGGCTGGCTCTGGGACGCAAAGTGTAATAGATTGCGTGTCATCCTGCATGCTTCCAGGGCACAGACATTGGCATGCAGTATTTTCTCAATAACTTCTCAAGGACTTCAGTGAAGGTTGCAGCATGCGGAGGTGGATGGGTTTCCCAGTCTTCATATTCTGCCTTGATATATCATTAGCTGAAACAATATTGCAAACATTGCTATTGCCTTAAGGGAGAGAGAAAAGTCATTGAGATTCCTGCCGTTTCTGAGATGCTTCTTTTAATAATAAAACTGTTGCTAATATGCTCTCTCAATAATGCCTTTGCAGACCTGCTTCCCCTTTGGAAAGTTTTTGCTTTTCCTGTTCATTTTCCTCCTTCGTTTTTATTGTTTAACCTTCACAGTAGGTTATAAAAATCGTGAAATTGGATTTGTTCATATTGCTGATAAAGGTTTTAACAGTAAGGGTGCCTACCTCTTTCACTAAGCTTTTCCTAGTACACATTAAAATTGCCACCATTCTTGTAATATTTTGATATTCTGCCAGTTATTATATTATAAATATTTCTATAACATTCATACAAGGCTCCATGTTGCATTTATGATATATGTAATTATTATATTTGCTAATAATAATGTGATATTCATTGGCATGAATATCTTGCATATTAAGGCACTGAAGCTAAAAAGAGGAATCAAGAAATAGTAGATTAACACCAGTACAAACATATATTTATATTTTACCTCTGTGTCTCACAGAAAGCTAAATATTAATCTCTAAAGTGTAACAATTATAAAATATTTGCAAATAAATAATACAGTTACAAAATGACATTTTTATTGTGTTTTATATTTCACAAAGCATTGTCACCTACCATGGTAGTAAAGGTGGCTAAATAAATAACAACTCAATATATCTACAAAAACATTTTTTTAAATTACTGACACTAATGGAGCTGTGTGGGACTTTAGAATCTCTTGTCATTTTCTAATTATTTCTATCCTAATTCTTTGCAAGGACTATATGCATTTGGGAAGCTGAACATTTTCATATATAATGATTAAAATGCTCTATATTAATTTAAGATGCTACTGATGATAATAGCACACTTGTTTATTTAGTTATTTATGTCTTTATAATTTGCAGAGGGTGCATACACTCACTGGAGAGAGAAAGAGAGAGAGGGAAAGTGAGAGAACACCCCTTATGGGGCATAATTATGCCACAATTTCATCTCCTCCATTTCTTTCTTTGTCCTGAATTTTAGCCATGCATACAAATGCATCTGGGTTTTCCTTTTCTTCCTTTTTTTAAATTTCATTTTCTTTTATAAATTCAATCACATTATTTAACTTATAAAGTAAATATTCCATCATGTGAACATTTCTCCCTAGTTTAGTTGATAAAACTATAAATTATCTTCAACAGATAATACCACATTTCTTTGTCCCATTAATGCTTTGCCTCCCTATTTTTCTTCTAAATGTCCTTCCTCAGACCCTCCTCTTTCACACACACTATATCTGGTATTTACATCTATATACCATGTTTCTATATCCTTTAGTCAATTAGTTTCAGTCATGGAGTGCAGACACTCGGTATATATTAAGTGGGGACATACAAAGCCTCTCCTTCAAAGCCTGGCTTGCTTCACTCAGCAGTATATCTTCCATATTCATCCATTTCCTGTCAAAAGTCAGGTTTTTTTTTTTTTTTTAAGGCTGAATAGTATTCCATAGAGTATATGTGCCACAGTTTTTCTATCCATTCATCTGTTCATGGGCATTTGGGTTGTTTCCATGACTTACAAATTGTGAATAGTGCTGCAATAAACATCAATGTTCAAGCCCTTTTCTGATGAAGTATAACTTTTTTCAGTTTTATCTCAGTCTACCTGTTGTTCGTATATAGACATGCTATAGATTTCTGGATACTAATTTTGTATCCAGTGTGTTATTCAAGCCACTGGGTCAGGACTTGAACCTCATAGTCAGTCATGTGGGATCCAGTTGCCTTACCCACCACACCATTGACTGACCGAGTTATACTAAAATTTTAAACAAACTTTCATGCCATGACCTGTTCTCTTATCCCCATGTAGCAACAGTAAGGTAAAGATTAAATTTTTATTATTATTATTATTTTAGAATTATTTAAATTTATTTATTTATTTATTTAAATTTGACCAGGGAGTGACAGAGTGAGAGAGAGAAAGAGAGAGAGGGAAACTGAGAAAGCAAGCTGCCAGGTCCAGGACTCAAATTGTGGTCAGCCATGTAGGAATCCAGTGCCCTTAATCACCATACCACCTGCTGACCTAATGTGTTTTATTTTTTAAACACGAATATGAGCTACATGCCCAGAAAAAGGCAAGCATGTCATTCTCAGGGTGCTCAGATTTGGGGGTTCCTGAGAGCAAGAGACAAAGTTTGGAATTTACTGAAAAGTGTTTTTCCATTGGTCTACCCTCCCCCCCCCAAAATAAATAAAATTAAAAACTATTTAGTGGTTTTTCTTTTGAAATATACAAATTAAGAAAGGCTATTTTGGGGATCAGCAGGTGGCATGGTGGTGAAGGCATTGGAATCCCACAGGGCTGATTGGTTTAAGTCCCAGACCTGGCAGCTTGCCTTCTCACTTTCTCTCTCTCTCTGATCAAATTAAAAAAAATAATAAATAAGACAAAATAAAGTAATTCTTTTAAAAATAAGAAAGGCTATTATTTCACTGGTCATGCTTGTGAAGAAAATTAAGCTCTTTGAAGACATGGAAGCCTGAGACAGTACAAAAAGATTACCTTCATTTTCAGAATAACACTATCACTGTATGGTGACATTTAAAGGAAATGAGTAGAGATGTTTGATTATGCAATTGGTTTTTGTTCACCTTTCATTCCTGAAATGTATTATTTGAATGGTATTTGTCAAGTTAGACAAAATATTAATGAAATGCAAAGCACCCTTTCTTGCACTTGGTGGCTGGGTCTATGAAGCTCCTCAGGACTTAGGGCTCTTGTCTTATTCAGTTGGGAAGTCTTCACTGAAAACCCAGCACCCTGAGATCACATTATTCGATCATGAGAAATGGGCTGGTTTGTCTCCATACATAATATTTTAAGAAGACAAATCTAAAGAGTGCAAACCTGTGTACAGAAGCATGAAATAGAATTCAGGAGCAGTGGTCTCTAAATTTCAGTCGTCTCTACATTCCTGTTCTCTTTTAAAACCACAGCATGAAGAGTGCATTTCATTTCACTATGTTGCAAATACACTTGGCCAGTCCTCCTGGCAGCCAGTTGCTTACTTTGCTGAGTAAATCACAGGACTGTTGGCAAGAAAAAGAAACAATTTTTACTCTTTTGAGCATAAAATGAGATTTTCTAAATTAAATAGTTGTATGCCTATTGGAATATTTATTCCACTAATGTTTCAGAATGTTCCTGAGGAGGTACTTTTAACATGTGCTTCTAACAAGCTTTTAATTTGGTTTCCACATTGACGGGCTACTTCCTCTGCTCTTTTTCCCAGCAGGTAGACCAACCTACAATAGCTTCTATGTTTATTGCAAAGGTCCCTGTCAAAGAGTGCAGCCAGGAAAACTCCGGGTCCAGTGCAGCACCTGCAGACAAGCTACACTCACCCTGGCTCAGGTAAGGAGCGGCAGTGTCTGCACAAGACTGCCGAGAAAAAAGAATACTGGTTAACAGAGAAACCTTGCAGTGTTTCAGTCATATATCACCCATCACTGAAAATAAAAGCAAAAAACACTCTTCCATGTACATGGGATTGTCTAGGATAACCAAAGTTCATTTAAAAATATACCTTTGTCTTCTGGATATTTTTCTACTCCATAAAGTTTAAAAATACACGATCTTCCCCCATTTCTTGAATCCAAATAACAAACACAGGTTGGGCCTTGATGAAGTTCAGAAAAGACGATGAAGGAGCCTTATAGGCTACTTGAAGTGTTTCACTTCTTGATCTGTGAAATGGTAGCATGGCATTATGTGTATGTGCCCAAATTCACTGCATCATTCATTTCAGATGGCTGCATTTAATGTTGCTAAATGTAAGTTGTCTCAATAAAAAGAGTTAAAAGAAAGTTGTGCATCAGTAAGCCGTGTGCTCAGAGAGCAGGTGTCATAAACTACGGGTGTCGTGGTCAAGGCTTGTTCTCATACAGCCCACGGGCTGCGAGTGTTTTTTACATTCTTTCATGTTTGAGAAAAGTCAAAAGCAGTAACATTGTGTGACCTATGAAAATGATAAGAAATTCAGATTTTAGTGTCCATAAATAAAGTTTTATTGGAATAAAAGCCTACTCATTTCCATACAGGTGAACCTGGGCTGCTTTGCGCCTTGAAGGCAGAGATGAGGGATGAACGCACACTGGGTGGCCTGAGAAGTCTACAGAAGAGGCCCCATGGCACTGTAGACAGGGCTTGCTGATCCCATGTAACACACAGGGACAGTTAATGCGTGGTCCAACGTGGTGGCTGTGTAAGATGGGGCTGGATGTGATGTGGATGTGACAGTGGGTGGGGCACGGAGAGTGCCTGGTCATCTCGACTGTGAGAGCTCAGACCGGGTATAAACGAGCAGAGTGCAGGAGCGCTCAGCACTCCAGTGGAGACAACTACTCTGGTTTCCAAGTGGGGACTCTGATGATGGCTAGAGCGTTCTCATTTTATTCTGCTGGCAGTGGGAGCCAAGGCAAAACTCATACAAAGGTGATGTGTACAACAAAGTTTTAGAACCGTTAGTGCTATTACAGTTGTCATTGGCACTGGTGACAGAGCAAAGGCAAAGAAGCTGCTTAGGAAACATTTCATGGCTCCTGTTGACTGAGCGCTTGGATCAAGGTGGAAGCCTGTAAGATACGGACAGTGGGTGCTGTTAGAGAACTTGAAAAAACCTGATAAAGGAGAAATTATGGGTGCATTGCTTTGTGCCTGAAAAATGGCAGTTAGTAAACCATGTGATTCAATAAGTCACTATGATACATTTCAGCTAAATAGGGAAATTCACCTACTAAGCCAAATCAGTGAACGATGTGGTTTGTCCTGGCCAATTGGAGTGGATGTCTTTAGCAGGGTGACAGTGAACCATGCTTCTGCTTGTCAAACAAGCTATATCAAAGTCCCACAGCAGTTTTTCTCTAGCCCTCTCGTCCACCTTTTCCAATGCAAACACAGTCTCTTCTGATCATATCTGCATTGAGTCCTGATGGCTTCAGATGGTGATGGTGATGCCCTGGTATTTTAATAAAAGCAGCAGTAACAAACTATACTGAACTCTAAGCTAGATTTTTTTCATACATTATCTCATTTAATTATTTCATAACAACACCCTGAGTTAAGTATTATTACTTAGATTTCAGAAGAATGAGGCTTAAAGAAATTAAGGCATTTGGCGCCGAGCGCGCGAGGCAGCGGCGGGCGGAGTAGGCCCTGCGCGGCCCACCCGGGCCGGCTGCGGGTCTCCCGCCACCCCCGGGGACCCCACGCTGAGCGAGCGAGGCTGGGGGCGGGGGCAGGAGGGCCCGGGGGGCC
>NW_006159840.1:2578825-2584599 GCF_000334495.1 Tupaia belangeri chinensis | reverse complement strand
AAGGTGGGACATAGCAGAGGGTCGGGGATGGGGAATCAGGGATGGCAAGACAAAGGGCAAGGTATGCAGGACGTAAGAATTGGAAAATTATTTGCTGAGAACATATATGTGGATGTACTTGATTGAGACAATGCACAGTGTATTTTGGATGGAAAATTCATTTGTGTGTTGTGATGGTGTAAAGTGAATTAATAAATAAATTAAAAAAAAAAAAGAATTCCACTCCAGCACTGTAAATAAAGATATCCATAAAACAAAAAATAAAGAAATTAAGGCATTTGCCTGGAAAAACAAAAGCTTAAGAGTATATGCTAGGGGGGCCCAAAAGATGGCAAAATGGTTGCATCACTGTACTCCCACATAGTCAACCATGGTTTGCATCCCAGACCTGGTGACTTAATCCTCACACTGGGCGCATGTGTATGCATGCCCAAGATCCTGAGAGGAGGGTAAGGGAGAAGGGATTGCTGCAGTGTGGCCATCTCTCCTGGGGGTGGGGATTTCTCACTTTCTGTCTCTCTGTCCCTCTCTGTCCCTTCAGTGAGTACATGCCCCCTTAAGCAAAAATCTCTCTTAAAAAAGAAAAGAAGTATATGCTAGGGTTTAGGATTTGAACCCAGACTTTCTAATCTAAACTTTTTTTCTTCTAATCTAAACTTTTAAGCTCGACAGTTTTATTTACTTTATCTACTATATTTGCAGTAATGCTCACATACTCAAATATCCACAGTGATGAGACAAGTGATAAAAATTAGGGCAGGAGTAGGCAGTAAGAAGAAGGGGGGCCATGATAGAAAGAAGAGGTGAAGGCCAGTGTCTGGAGGTAGCTTCTGCCAGTTGTTGGCACTGTGAGATGGAGATGTTACAGCTACAGTTTTTGTTTTTGTTTTAAATCAAGAGAAATCAGACATCTAGAATTTTGTATGACATTTCTTACTTTAAAATATGTTCTTTGGGCCAGAAAATTGACAAAAAGGAAAAAACAACCTGCAGTGTTTGTCTAAATGTACAAACCAGAGTAGAATGCTGCAGGGGTTCCATGGCGCCTCGGTGCTGGGTCCTGACAGCCTGGCAGGTGAGATGGGAGCTCTCAGTGAACTGAAGGCATGGCTGGGAGCAGCACCAGGTGAGCTCGGAATGATGGTTCTGGAGCCAGACCATCCCCAGTAGAACCCCAACTTCCTTACTTCTCGCTATGCCTACTTGGGAACATTTGCTCACTGGTGTAATTCTCTCTCTTCCTTAGTTGTTGTAAAGACTAGTTCATATATGAAGATTATATATATATATAAGAGACAGAAAGCGAGAAATCATCCCCCGGGGGGATGGTCACACCACAATCCCTTCTCCTCCATTCTCCTCTGGGGATCTTGGGCATGCACGCACACGAACCCGGTGTGAGTTCTAAGCCACCAGGTCCGGGATGCAAACCACAGTCGTCTACGTGGGAGTCCAGCGACATAGCCATTACGCTAACTGCTGGTTCCCAGTCCTTGGATAGATTTTAAAGGCAAAAACTAGAAATGGGAACAGAGAGGGGGCAAGGGAGTTATACTAATACTAATAGTTTTTTTTTTTTTTTTGGAGAGGTTTTTGCTATAGGGCACGTGAGCTCACCAGACAGACAGAGAGGGACAGAGAGACAGAAAGTGAGAAATCACCCCCCAGGGGGGATGGTCATACCACAATCCCTTCTCCTCCATTTCCTCTCGGGATCTTGGGCATGCGCACTCACATGCCCAGTGTGAGCTTTAAGCCACCAGGTCTGGGATGCGAACTGCGGTCGACTACGTGGGAGTCCAGCGGCATAGCCATTATGCTAACTACTGGTTCCCACTAATAGTTTTGAGGTCATTGTCCTTGACTGCAAGCATCGATAACGGGAGGTTTATCAATCCAGGTTTGGACAGGCAGACTCTGGTCAGCTGTCCTTGAAGAAGCAATCCTTGTCAGGCTGCAGTGGTCTCTGTGCAAGGTTATGGTTCTGGCAAAACCCTCTAAATAAGTTATTGTGTCAGACCAGCTAACATGAGAAAACACCACCTTCATGGCGTCCCCAGCCCAATTTAGTAAGGACCGACACAAATGACTCCATTTTCATTCTGAAAAACATTCACAAGAAGCTGCTACCATCTCTACTTGAGAATATTGCTCCATGATAAAGTCAGACCACCCTGTCCACCTGGACCCTCATTTCCCAGGAGGGATGACCCGGTCCATCCATCCAGAGGTACTAGTGCCACCTCAGCTCGAGACCCTCTCCTTCACCAGGATGTCGTCATCTCTAGTGCCTGCAGCTCTGCATACCAGCGATGCTTCTCGGTGAGGTTTTCTGCAGCCCCTGGACATTCCCATCATCTCCTGCCCTCTGAGCCCAGCTCTGCAGCACGTTATTGCAGAAACCGTTCGTTTCTTGCTCCACACTCCAGACCGCTGGCCACTCCAACATTTCCTCAGCACTAGTTACATACCGCACATAGTAATAATGAACTGCAGCATGTGCACTGAGTCTCCGTAAAAGTCATGATGTATTTTTTCATGTTTTTCTATGCTAAAAATGTGTCATGACTTCCAACAATGCAGTAATTTAGGTCATGTTTCACATTTTCTATGATACGCATAACAAATTGGCAGTGAAGATGGACTGTCACTTCTGTCCAGTTGTTCGTGGTGGGGAAACTGGTATTAAAGTTTTGACTTGACTTTGAGGGTAAGCTGAGAATCAACCAGAACACCAGGTTTTCTTCAAAATACCCTCTCCAAAATACCCTCTTTATTTCAAAGTTTGACCGGGGTTGTGACTAGATCAAAATATTCTGTGGAAACATGGACATTCACTGGACAAGAATGAACAAGGCAGTCCGTGGACAAAGATGGCAAGCATGCTGTTTTCAGCCACTGGTTCAAAAGATTGCCCAGTGAAGTCCATGGACTGAGACAGGGCTTAACACAGAAGGGCACTTGCTTTGCATGTGCACATACGTTCCTGAACAATCCTGGACATTCCCATCATCTCCTGCCCTCTGAGCCCAGCTCTGCAGCACGTTATTGCAGAAACCGTTCGTTTCTTGCTCCACACTCCAGACCGCTGGCCACTCCAACATTTCCTCAGCACTAGTTACATACCGCACATAGTAATAATGAACTGCAGCATGTGCACTGAGTCTCCGTAAAAGTCATGATGTATTTTTTCATGTTTTTCTATGCTAAAAATGTGTCATGACTTCCAACAATGCAGTAATTTAGGTCATGTTTCACATTTTCTATGATACGCATAACAAATTGGCAGTGAAGATGGACTGTCACTTCTGTCCAGTTGTTCGTGGTGGGGAAACTGGTATTAAAGTTTTGACTTGACTTTGAGGGTAAGCTGAGAATCAACCAGAACACCAGGTTTTCTTCAAAATACCCTCTCCAAAATACCCTCTTTATTTCAAAGTTTGACCGGGGTTGTGACTAGATCAAAATATCCTGTGGAAACATGGACATTCACTGGACAAGAATGAACAAGGCAGTCCGTGGACAAAGATGGCAAGCATGCTGTTTTCAGCCACTGGTTCAAAAGATTGCCCAGTGAAGTCCATGGACTGAGACAGGGCTTAACACAGAAGGGCACTTGCTTTGCATGTGCACATACGTTCCTGAACAATGATACGGGTCATTCAAAATCACCTGGGCTACTTTTTTCCCTTGAAGATTCCCCTAGCACCTATTTATTTGAACAGAAACACTCTCATTGACTTCACGACCAGTTAGTGATTCTGACTGGACTGCTGAGCTCCCATAGACTAGATGCTGGGTATGTAGTCTGTCCCTGGGAATTGTTCTGAGGCTGCCCCTTCCTCACCCCTGCAGGCGTCCCCTCACTGAGGCCCCACAGTGCTCACTCCTGATGGAGGATGCGAATGTCCTTTTCCTTGTTAACTTCCTCACTTCGCCATTGCTCACATTCCAAGTGACTTCTGCCCTCTGAAGGAAACAAAGCTTCTGTGACAGAGAGAAACCGACTAGAGTTTCTTACAGGAAAGCAGCTTAAACTATCGTAAGGATATTTATAGAGCAAAACAATTTATTAACACTAATATTAAATAGAAGATAGAATGAACTCGATTGTGTGCTGAAAGAATGCACTACATTTTGTCTGGAATACTGGCCTGGGAGTAAAGTCCTCTAGGTGTCCTTTGTCCTGATCAAGGTTAGAGATTAGTAATCCCTCCAGCATGAACTCTAGGTAGCAGCATCTTTGTTTGTGCTCAGTTTATTAGTCTAAAATAAACCAGAAGCCAGGAGATTACCGCGGCCAAGAACTTCAGATGCTTTTCCCCCTACAATCACTATAATTACTTTATCTCAAAAAGAACTTTATCTTTGCCACTCTAATGAGATACTCTGCTATGGAATAGCATTAAAGCTAAAAGGTTTCTGATGAGAAATGGCGCAATAAATAGAATAAGATGTAAAGTGCCTAGCATGATGAATTTTGTTTAAAATTGCTTTATAGATTAGGGACAATTTATGTGAGGAAATTTATTAAGAAATATAGTCTAAATGTATAATCATTCCTAAACTTAATATTTGTTGCAGATTAATTGTTGGTTAGGACTCTACTTACTTTTATTATCAAAACCTACTTTCACATCCATGTAATAAGTTAAAGTCTCAGAACATAACTGAGCTTACTCTGTTGTTGTAACATGGGTGCTTTCACACAAGTATGCATTACTCCCTCATGGCTTGTTGAGAACTTAGTTGTCAGGCATTTCAGGATTTTAGTGTATAAGAGAAGAGTCATTAGAAGCTATTTTATATTATTGAGATCTTTATAAGTCACATTTTGGATGCTCCAGTGGTGGGATGAAACCCATACCTGCATTCTGTTTGGTACGTGTTAATATTAGGCCTAATATTAGGCCTATAATGAAGCCAGTTGTGAATTCATTTCTCAGCAAATCTATGGGGTCAAGGGCAAACAGAACACAAACCAAGATCTGGCATCTGCCAATGCCAAGGCACCCTGGGTTTACTTCTGCTCTTCATCCCATCATCTGTTCTGCCTCAGATTTGTCCTCACCCTAGGGACTTGTGCTCCCTTCCATCTGCTTTCTGAAGCCCACCCTCTGGGTTGCACTGTACTTGGGCCTCACCACAGACCCCAGCCCTCTCAGCCACACTCAAATGATACGCACATGCTGGTCAGCTAGCCAGTAAGAGGAAACTGACAAAGTGAAATAATTTCCCCTCACCCATTTTACCAAAACCAATGGCTGGAAAAGAGCCAGTCAGAAAACAAAGATATTAAAACAAAACAAAACTCTCAAAGTATTACCATAAGGAATTTTAAGTTTTGAAGATTTTGTTTTACATTAATTATTCTTATATACTGCTTGCAAATTCTGAGGTTAAAACGGTTTACTTAAGGGACCAGTAGTTGGCATAATGGCTATGTTGCTGGACTCCCATGTAGTCGACTGCGGTTCAAGTCCTGGACCTGGGGGCTTAAACTCACACCGGATGCATGTTCATGCATGCCCAAGATCCTGAAAGGAGAATGGAGGAGAAGGGATTGCAGCATGGCCATCACCCCCCTTCAGGGGGGTGATTTCTTACTTTCTGTCTCTCTGTCTCTCTCTGTCTTTCTGGCAAGCACACGCACCCTATAGCAAAAACTGCCGGGGTCTAGCCTCGGCGTGGGTGGGTTATCTTGACGAAGGCGGCGAAGGTGAACAGAAGACAGAGGCCTCGATGCCTTTCATGCACGTCCTATGCCGGACACC
>NW_006159840.1:2567391-2578117 GCF_000334495.1 Tupaia belangeri chinensis | reverse complement strand
CTAGCCTTAAACTAACTTAGTCTACATATGCTTCTAATGCTAATTTGGTTTATACTAACTTAATCTATATGTTAATTTTGGCTTAAAAACAGACAGGTGGGGGAGTCTTAAACTTCCTGATCCTCCTGTCAGTCTTAGGGAACCACATTCCTACAAGATCACTAATTGGCTTTATTGCAATGGTTGGGGGTGATGTTTTACCCTTACACGGTACAGTAATAACAGTAAAACTCACGGCAGAGAAATTGAATACCGGCCAGTTCAAGGACACAAGGAAGAGTTCGTAAACTGGGCCTTGCCTCAGTTTCTTCCCAGTCCAGGCCTTGCCTTAAAATGGGAGGCAGCATCCTTACCAGCTTGTGTTGCCTGCATGGCCCCGTCAAAAAACCTCTCCAAAAAAAAAAAAAAAAAGGTTTACTTAAATGAAGTTGATCTAGGCTACTTCAGAATACCAATCTCAGCTACTATAAGACATTTAAGTTGTAAGAATCTAAGTAAATGCAGCTAGTGTAATTTCCTTAAAACTCCTAGTAGTTTTGTATAATCCATGAGTAGGATTCAAGTCGGTAAAGTATTTTTTCACCTGAAGTGGCTACAGATGACCTTTCCAATTTATCATTTTACTAATTTACCATTTTACAAAAGAAAAAAAAAAGACAAGAAATATTATCTTTCTGGAACATTAATTTGGAATTTATTTAAATATTGTGATTCTATCAAATCTATTTTGTTTTCTCCCATGTATTCAATGATCTAGTTCTATAGCAGATTTTAAGAAATGTCAGTTTGTTAAACAGTAAGGATTATAGATGAGTTCATCTTAAGACAGTTTTTTTCTTGCCTTATTTATGCAAATTCTAATGGACTTCATAAAAAAAAGTGTAATTCAAGTATGAGTTTATTTTGGTGAAATCCAGGCATAGCTTTTTCATAATATGCATTTTCTATGAACTTGTATGCTAAAAAAACACAGTATATCAAAATGTCAACATTTCATGTGGGAACTTTTGGTTTATATTGATTTCTTTCTTGTCTTTGGTTATTTTTTGTTTCTCCAGATTTTTGAAAACTTTTCTCTATTAAAGGTTTACCAGTTCACCAAAAACATGTCAGCTTTAACCAGTCAGTCTATACCATCTAACATTGAATTGGATTGTTTCCATGGTTTATTAAGACTTCAAGGTTCAGCTCAAAAACTTTATCTTCCTAAGAGCATACAGGGATATTTGGTTTGTTTATATCCAGCTCCCTTCTGCTAGGACTGGGAGGGAGTTGTACCCCACGGGGTCCAGGGAGGAGCAGAACACCAAAGACCCACAGTACTTTTTATAAATAATCAAATAGGGGCCAGCAGATGGCATATTGCTTAAGGCTCTGGATTCCCACATGGCAGTCCATGGTTCAAGTCCCAGACCAAGAGGCTTCAAAATCATGCTGGACATGTGTGCACTCATGGACAAAATCCCAGGAGGAGGATAGAGGAGAAGGAATTGTGGCATAGCCGTCTCACTAGACATGATTTCTCACTTTCGCTGTCTCTTTGACAAGTGCATGCACCCTATAGAGAAAATCTCCCTCTTAAAAAAAAATCAAATTCGACAAGTTTTGAATGAATTATTACATTAGGTATATTGGCCATTTTGGTGAATCAGCTTTTGGTGAATTGCTTTTCCACAGCTTACTGACACCTAGATCCTGCACCTGCCCACAGAACACAGCAGTTTTATTCACCAGAAGGCATTGATTTTCAGGAAAACGAGATCAGCTTAATGGCTCTCCAAGAGTCCTCCAGTGTTTAGCTGAGGTTCTGGTGGGAGAAGAGCCATATATGAGCAAAGGGGAGGAGAAGGACAGAGTTGTCTAAGGAGGATGAGAGTGAGGAGTTGACGGCTGCATTTTACCAGCATCTGTTCAGGAATCTGGCAAAAGCTGGAGCTGCTACTTCAGAACTGGGAAGAGGTCAAAGCCCTGCATCCTCTGGCATCCTGAGGATTCTGGGTAGGACTGCCAGGTTTAGCACATAAATATGCAAGGCGTTCAGCTGACACTGTGTTTCAGATACACGATGACTAACTTTAAAATATAAGCATGCACCAGATATTGAATGGAACAGAACTATCTTCTTATTTTTAGTAAAATTTTGCATCAGAAATTCACATTGAACTCAGCATCTTGTACTTTATCTGGCAACACTAATTTTGGGACCTCCTCTCTGCCAGGACCTCTATGTCATGGTTATGGGTGCCAAAAGCAGGGACACCACCCCCACTCCCCCGCTGAGGTTTTGGTGAAGCTGCACACGGAGAGGGCATCTAGAAGTATCTGGGGACAGTTGGGCTGAGGTCGGCACCCTCACGTGAGGGTGATCAGTCACAGCCATGTGAGCTGGAACCAGGACTTACTAGTGGGAGCTGGGACTTTACTAGTGGGAACTAGAATATTAGTAGCTGGAGCAGGGACTTGCTAGCTGGAGCTGGGACTTTACAAGTGGGAGCTGGAAGATTAGTAGCTAGAGCAGGAACTTACTAGCTGGAGCTGGGACTTTACAAGTGGGAGCTGGAAGATTAGTAGCTAGAGCAGGAACTTACTAGCTGGAGCTGGGACTTTATGAGTGGGAGCCGGGACTTTACTAGCTGTAGCAGGGACTTACTAGCTGGAATCAGGACTTTACTAGCTGGATCAGGAACTTACTAGCTGGAGTAGGGGCATACTATCTGGAGCAGGGATGTACTAGCTGGATCTGGGACTTAACTAGCTAGAATAAGGACTTTACTAGCTGGAGCAGGGACTAATAGCTGAAATTGGGACTTTACTAGCTGGAGCAGGGACTTCTAGCTGAAATTGGGACTTTACTAGCTGGAGCAGGTATTTACTAGCTGGAGCAGTTTGTTTCTGGACAAGTGCTCATAATTGCCAGCAAACCAAAGGAAACTCCCCACTAGAGATACAAAGATGGCAATGAGTATGTTTTCATAGACGAAAAGCAAATTAGTTCAGTGTTTGCTATATTATGTTAAAAATGAACATTTAATAAAGAATTTATAAATAAAATACAAAAGATATGGTGTTTGTTTAAGCAGATGAATATAAAATGGCTAAGAAAATTAGTAGCATGCTCTCCCACAGTAGTGCAGGCAGCTTTCCCCGGCTCACTGTGTTACTTTCCCCTGTTTCAGAAACCCTCATATTGAGAGCCCTGGTCATGTGCCTAATATTTCAGAACTGAATTTTTTTTTGTTATCTCTTACCAGTTTGAATGATTTCAATTAATTAAAGCCTACAGAAACGCTAGTCAATATGGTAACTCTTAACTTTTCAAGCCAGCCAATTATTTCCATCTGAATCAGTGGCAATGGTCTTCCATTGCTGCTTTATATGGGGACCTTTCTGTGATAGTCACTGATTTTCTTTAGTAATAATTTCATTTACAACTCTAAGAAAAAATAAGTCAATCTTGCAGATGGATATTTCCTTAGCTGCCTTTTAAACTCCCCAAAGTTCAGCCTCCTGAGGCCCTGGGAGAGGCAGGCACTTCCCTGGCAGTGGCTTTGCATCTTGCTGTGAATCCTGTCTCACTACTTTGGTGTTGGTATCCAGTGGTGCTTCTACCCCACCATCGCTGGTGTGAAACTCTCCAACCTGAGGGCAGGAAGTTTAAATCATGGTATTCTCAAAAAGAATATGTATATATTTTAAAGTACAAGTTATGTTTTTTATAAATATCTTTTTATTTTATTTTCTCTTATACATTCAATCACATTATTTAGCTTACAAAGTGAATATTCCAACATGTGAACATTTCTCCCTAGTCCAGTTGATAAAACTATAAAATTATCTTCAACAGATAATACCACATTTCTTTGTGCCATTAATACTTTGCCTCTCTGGGACTCTACTCTTTTATACACACAATATTTGGTATTCTCTTCCATTTACTGTGTTTCTATATCCTTTAGTCAATCAGTTTCTGTCATAGACACTCAGTGTATATTAAGTATATTAAATGGGGAGATACAATGTCTCTCCTTCATAGCCTGGCTTGCTTTACTCAGCAGTAAATCTTCCATATTATTCCACTTTCTGTCAAAAATCAGGGCCTTGGTTTTTTGTATGGCTAAATAGTATTCCATAAAGTATAAGTTATTTTTTAAAGATATTTTTGCCTTAGCTTGTTGGAGGAAAAGAGACAGTGAGAGGGAAAGTGAGAAATCACTCCCAAGAAGGGATGGCCATGCAATCCCTTCTCCTCCATTTTTCCTCCTAGGCTCTTGGGTACACATACATATGTGCTCAGCTTGATTGTTTAAGCCACTGGGTTCAGGACTTGAACCACAGTCAGCCATGTGGGAGTCCGGTGATGTAACCACTATGTCATCTGCTGGTCTCTAAAGTTTAAGTTGTTCATGGTATTACTGCCACCATGTCCAGCTGTGGTCAGCCATGCCTTAACCACCATGCCACCTGCTGGCCCCAGGAGTTAGTGTTTTTTTGTTTTTGTTTTTGTTTTTTTTTTTTTTTGAGAGGTTTTTGCTATAGGGCACATGCACTTGCACTCACTAGAAAGACAGAGAGAGACAGAGAGATAAAAAGAGAGAAATCACCCCCTAGGGGGGATGTCCATTCTCTTCTGGAGATCTTGGGCATGCATGCACATGCACCTGGCATGAGTTTAAGCCACCGGGTCCGGGACTCAAACCACGGTCGACTACATGGGAGTTCAGCAACATAGCCATTATGCTAACTGCTGGTCCCCAAGCTCAGGACTTTATCAAAATATTTAATCGAATAGTGGTTCTTCTAATTTTCATATAGATGTACCGTTATGGCAGCAAGGTATATGTTTATTTTTTAAGAAGACGACATTACGTTTTCATAGAGCCTGTCAATTAGTAGTGACATGTGGTCATTATTTTATTTAATTGGGAAATTTGTTGAGCTGCCTAGTTTTAGTAATTGTGTAAGGTGATGCATTTAAAACATTCATAAGAATGATATCAAAACTATATAGAATGTTGTGACAAAAATCACGAGATAATATTTTTTGAATAGTGTATTCATGCTGGGAAAATTTATTTTGCATGCTATAATGATATACAGAGATCGGATGTATAAAAAATAATAAAATTTTAAAAATCAAGAAAAATATTTATGAAGCATAAAGGAAAAGGTAAGGTTTTTCATGTATTTTATTATTTCATCCTACATTGCAATTTCAATGTTTAAAACTAGGTTGCTTTATGATCGTGGTTGATAGTACTGTCTTCTGGCCCTGATATAACTTTTACTTCGTGGAGGGAAACCCACCAGGGCGTTCTTGTTTTCTCATGCACCAGCTGAGCCATTTCTACCTTCACTCTCCCTGTCCATGCCTCAGCACCAGCACCGTGGCCTCAAGTCTGTGTGTGATGTAGGACAATGGTGAGAGCAGCAGTATCCGTCTGTTTTATTTAAAAAAAAAAAAAAAATTAGAGGCTTCCTGGTAGGCTTGTCTCTGCAACTCATTGTTCATAGGTGTGTCATACGGCCGCTGCCAGTTACACAGGAAGTTGAAAAGCACGTGTTTGCCGAAGGGCAACAGAATAGCCATGACTGGCTGAGCCCATTGCATGTGAGTCAGAACCGCGGTCCTGTAACCAGGAGAGGGGACCATATGCACCCTGGGTAGGCAGGGCCAACGGCTGCCATGTTTGCATGTACTAGTGATTTCGATCCCTTCTATGAATACATTAATGTCATTGCTGAGTGGAAATGATGATGTTACATACTCAATCTGTATCACATGTCTCTATTAGAGATTTTACCAGCCTTGAAATGATTTTTGTGTGTGAAATACCACTGTCTTTATTGTGTGTATGAGATATATGTAGAGGTTTTTCTCTGTCTACAGAAAGAAATTGATATGTGACCTATTTGACAACTTAGCAGCCTTATCAGGAATTCTGTAAATAAAATAGGTCCTTCAGGCAGTGGGTTAATTTACTTGTGTTTTGTTTTGTTTTGTTTTGTTTTGTTTTGTTTTTCTTAAGAGGTAAATGACTCAAAAACCTCACTGGGGGAAAATAAATAGAATTTAGTAGCCTAGTTGTTCTCTATGGTAGAGCCTTTGTTGATGCGTTATAAATAGCACATGTATTATATAGCACTAATAAAATGTGTGTGTATGTGTGTGTGTACGTGCATATGTGTGTGTGTGGTGGGGGGGATAGGTCAACACTGAAAATGCCACTTCCGAATTAGGCAACAGAGTGCAGACCAGAACTGCGATGTTTTTGGATTGCTTCACAGAAGCCTTTGTACATATGCAAGCTTGCCATCTGGCTCCCCTCTGGGAGTATCAAGCTACCTACATCAGTGTATCATTACAGCTGGATGGGAAACGGAGAGGTTAATTGACTCTCCTCAGGTCACACCGTGAGAGAAACCAAACCGAGAGCCAATCTGGGGAAGTCAAGTTTAAATTTTTTTCTGAAAGCATTCATTGAGTTATTGGGTTATTGGAAAAGTCATGTCGTATTTTTCTATGTTTTTCTGTCCAAAAATGCTTCATGACTTTTGTGATGTCCCTGTCCATTAGCTTCCTTTAGGACTGAGTGGAAATTGAGACTTACGTGCAGCCTTTTCTGAGAAGAGTCAAGTTCACTAGATCACATTCTCTGAAATGGAGATCAAGATTTGTGACTTGAATAAGAAGTAAAACACGAAGTTTTTCTTTACCAAAAAGATAATGGGGGACTAGCAGTTAGTGTAATGGCTATGTCGCTGGACTCCCATATAGTCAACCACAGTTCGAGTCCCAGACCTGGTGGCTTAAACTCATACCAGGCCCATATGCATGCGTACCCAAGATCCCTAGAGGAGAAAGGAGGAGAAGGATTGCGGCTTGGCCATCCCCCCTGGGGATGCCAGTTTTTGCTAGGGCATGTGCCCTACAGCAAAAAAACTCTCAAAAAAAAAAAAAAAAAAAAAAAGAGCGCGAGAGAGGAAATGGAAGAATACTGCTGGTATGTTTGGCAAAACAAAATTGTGAAAATGAACAGGAAGCTCTCGTAGATAATTACTTTTTTTTTTTAGAGGTTTTTTGCTATAGTGTGTGTGGTCGCCAGAAAGACAGAGACAGAGAGACAGAAAGTAAGAAATCACCCCTCCTGGGCAGATGGCCATGCAGCAATCCCTTCTCCTCCATTCTCCTCTTGGGAGCTTGGACACACACACATGTGCCTGGCATGAGTTTAAGCCACCAGGTCCAGTACTCGAACTGTGATTGACTACATGGGAGTCCAGCGACATAGCCATTATGCCAACTGCTGGTCCCGATAATGACTTTTTGGGAGACTAGTTAGCCAAGTTGGTTTCTGGTCGGGCTTAATGTTAATGCAGCCACAGTCTATGGCAGGTGCCCTGCACAGACCACTCACATCTCTGTGCACAGTTAAAGCCCTGCAGTTACTTACAATGACTGAACTACAGGGTTCTCCCAACTAGTTTCAAATAATTTTATTTCTGTCTGTCAGAATTATCTGCTCTTTAAAAACCGTGTTGCAAATCTTCAGTGGTGTGTGGAGGATTTCATCTTAATTCAGAATGCCATCCTAATAAGAATGTACTCACCTACTGCCTGGGAAATGACCTACAATGAGCACGATCAGATTTGGCCATAATTTAAAGCTGGTAGCATCATCATTGGACAAATCCACTACCCTCTCCCCATAATGTGCTAAAAGCAAATGAGAAACCATGGTGCTTCCCTTTGAATAGGATATCTTTATTTGAAGTAGTTTAGGTAGAGGTCAGAGTAAATGAATGTGTTATTACCTGCAAATTGTGGAGTGTTGCCCAAAACAGATAAACTTCACATAAGCAGATATAGGAAAGGCGAAATAGACAAGTTCACAAAATAGAGTGTGATCAAAACAAAACCAAAAACAAAAAGAGAAGAGATTGTTGCTTGAATAACTCTGTACTCAGTTCTAATACAAGGTGCAGCTCCTTGAGCAGAGAGAACCCTGTCCATCCTTGCACTTAGCCTAGTGTCTGATGCACAGCAGATGAGTAAGATACTTCTTGGAGTAAGTGAATAGCCGAACAAAGCCATCACAGCCACGGCAAGCCTTGGCCTCACTGTAATCTTGGAATAGGAGTGAGTCTTCTGGCCTTCTAGTCTAAACTCCCTCCTTGCCCTAGAATTGCTCTTAAAATGCATGTTGGTGTTTGGCCATCTGGCTTCAGTCAGAACACCCTTAGTAATGGAGGAATCGTGGCTTTCCAGATGAACTGTTTTCTTTGTTAAACAACTGAAATTGAGAGATGCTGTTCAGCCCCCAAATTTGTCTCCACCCATTTTCTATTTCTGCTCTTTGTTTCTTTTTATTTTGAGAGTTTTTTTTTATATATATATATAAGGTGCATGAACTCTCTAAAGAGAGAGAGAGAGAGGCAGAAAGCAAGACATCCCCCCCACCCCGCCATGGGCATAGCCACACTGCAATCCCATCTCCTCCATTATCCTCTCAGGATTTTTATGGTGTGCCTTCCTCTAAAGTCATTGCCATATCCTTCTGGTAGATGGCAGATAATAACTGGATAATTTTACAGCTCAAAAGCCATTTTTGCTTTTTCGATTTTTTTTTACATACTAATTGTACTTTTCTGAGATACATGTTGTTGGTTGTTTTGCTTTGTTTTATTTTCAGTGCTTCAATGTGTAACGATCAAACTGGGATGATTTTAATTTTCTAATTAACAATGTCCAGTCTCCTGGAGACAACCAGCCAAACAAGCACTTTTCCGTTGCTCTGGCCAGGCCAGGTCAGGCCACGCACTCAGTGTGAGGGGACATCCTTCTCTCTCTGTCTCGCACTTACACTGCTGCCTGATAGTTCTCTCCTCTCAGTGCCTGATGTCTCAGTGTTAAAGCAGGACAAGAGAGTAGGGAGGAGGAAACAGGAAAGTCCGTCCCTGACCGACACTGTCTGGGTGTATTCAAGGCAGCAGAAGCGCCAGACAAGTGTGAAAAGCAGACTCTAGCTCACTGGCTCCTATGTAGGTTTAGGGGCCACCTGGGACATTTCCCCTTCACCTCCAAGCACATGCTGCCGCCCCTCCTGCAGCGATCATTCTCTCAACTCCCAGCACTCACTGTTCACTGCCCAGATGTGCTGTGTTGCAGTCTTCTGAACTGCCCAGAGGTCTTCTTGGGCAGATGGGAGAGTGGTTTGGTGCCACTGCATTTCCTTTTCCATGAGGCACTCTTGCGCCTCTCTTGTTTGAGCCAACTCTGGGATCACAGGCTGCTGTGGTGTGACCTGGTACACCCTCCAAAATCTCTGGCTGTCACTTGACACCCAATGCAGCATGTTGGGAGATGGGGTTTGATAGCAAGTGTTGGGAACAAGTGTTTGGGCGGATTTCTGGTGAATAGATTTGAACCCATGGGGAGGGAGTGAGTTCTCCCTAATTAATTCCCGAGAGAGTGGATTCTTCTATTTAAAAAATTGAATCACTGGTTAAAAGACTTTCCAATTTACATGTAGATTCAGGATGTATTTTGGTTTACAATATCTATTGTATTAGCAGCTCTGATTGAAATGGTTAATTTAATATTCTATTATTGGGTCATCAGAAAAGTCATGATACATTTTTGCATAGAAAAATATGAAAATGCTTTTCTGACGACCCACTGTATCAGCTAAATCTGAAGAGTTACAATTTAAAAAATATTTTCATGCGCATTGTCTTTATTGATAAGATAATCATGTAAATTGGGAAAGATAGGGTCAGAAGAAACTCTGAGGTTCATAGCGAGTAAGAGACTTACTGTAGAAATATGCGAGGTGGGGCTTTAACTGAACCCACACTTTTTTGAAAAAAATCTAAAGATTCGTATTCCTCTGCATTGCTTCCTCTCTTAGCAGAGCTAAACATTTGTGGCCGGTACATCATTATTTTAACACTGCTTGTTCATAGATTCCCTAAGGCATTTAAAATATTTTAAATGTACAGGATCACTGTCATCCGTTTCTTCTAAGATGTTCTTCTATTTTCTTTGATTTATGATTTGAAGGCTCCATCTTTGTTGAGGCCATGGATGCCACTGACACATCCTTTGCTAAATGTCATGTCATCGATGTTCTAGCCATCTATTAAATCCCATCTCATGGTATCAAGATAATAAAAGCTGAATATTAGCTGAAATGTGGACCTTTGGTACCACAGAGCTGCTGTCATTTAGACTAAGCTATTATTCACTAGTGTTTCCAGAAGGGGAAAAAAAAAAAAAAAAAGATCTTCAAATTTCTTATAATGAAGGGCACAGAGAATGCTGGAATTTGACACTCTTGGCCTAACTTCCTGTCTTTCTGATTTTTTTTTTAATGCAATGTGAATAACTTGTCATTGTGATTACAATTACTTTAATTTAATTCACAGAGGTATGTTCAGCCAAGAGTTTTTGTTTCATTTATTAGGTTGTCAGAAAAGTCATGATGTATTTTCTGTGATTTTCTAAGCTAAAATACTCCATGACTTTTCCAACGACCCAATATTTTGAAAACTAAGATTTTGAAGGAGGTGCACAGCAGAATGAGTTGGTACAAATATTCAGTTCTATATTTTATTCTAGTCTACCATTTATTAGAAAACTTACCTGTTACAAATCAAAATTTGCGAGCATTTGTTTTCAAGTGGTTATGTGCATCCAAACTTGGAAAGTTCTGAAGAGCTTAGAAAA
>NW_006159840.1:2546852-2567360 GCF_000334495.1 Tupaia belangeri chinensis | reverse complement strand
AAAAATCTGTAACATCGGAGAATATGCTGTGGTATGTGATTTAGGCGAAGTAGCTACTAAATAGTATCACAAATCTAGGAAATGTCAATTTATATATTTGTAAGCAAAGCCCAAAACAAATTTAATAACTAAGTCAATTTTGCCTTTGTTAGACCAAGATAGTAGAATTTATATATATATATATATTTATATTTATATAATATTTTATGTGTAAGAAAACTGGGGAGAATAATGCCTCACTTAGAAGATAGGAATTGGCACCATTATGAAACAGAGAAAATTGGTTTGCTTTAAATTTCTTAAATATTTATAGACAAGTATTTCTCAGTGAGACCCATTCTACACCAAACGTGCAAATTTTCTGAATCTTTTACGCCCATGAGAAATGTGTGTTTTTAACTTCAGTGGGGGACCAGTATCAAAGCAAAGTCAGAGGAGAGAAGGGTAAGGTCAGTGAAGGAAATTTTGGAAGAGTGATCAAAAGAACGCGATGACGTGGTATGGGTTTACTTCACTATAAGATGAGCTCTCGAGAACTCTCCTGTTACACAGTCCATAAATTATTGTTACTGAATGTTGTTTGATTGAATGAAAGCACAAATAAAGTACAAGATCTTGGATATCTGCATTCATTGCCAAAATTGATATACGACAATGCTGCCTGATAAGGCTGCCACTGTGAATGTCTCTTTAGATTTTAATGAATTAAAATGAAATGAAATGAAAGTTGTCCACGGCCACAGTAGCCACACTTCAAAGGCTCATGAGGTATTTGTGGCTCGTGGCTGTGGCAGTCATCAGACCATCTGAATATACACAGCATTCCTGTCTGCACAGAGACATCTATTGGATAGCACGTGTTTAGGGGATTATAATTGGGTCAGTGATAGGGGATATTTAAAATTTTAAAGTATTTAAAAAGAAAAAAACAAATGGAAGAAGAAAGAGAAGAGAGTGCAGTACTTACTCAGCACTTGCCCAAGTGACCTGCATGGCGGGGGTCAGGGGAAGTCATAGTGGCTTAAACCTTAGCAAAGGTTGATGGTTAATGAACCAAGGTCTAGAATGAGACAGGGCTGTCCTGAGTCACCAGGTGGGAGTGAGAGATCTGGAACTAAGTTGAGGTCATTTACTTCATAATTTACTGCTTTGTCACCTGTTGAATTCTTTCAAAGATACACATCATGGGCATGTGAGAATTTAGGAATGAGAAATATTTGGTTCTGATGAGAGAGAGGCCTGCAGTCTTTCCCATCCATGCTGAGGTAGGAGAGAAGGTGAATTTCTTGTACAGAGGAACCTATGTCACGGCCTGCCATCTGTCAGGAATAGTTCTGTCACCCCCCATGCCCTCAGAGTGGTACAGCAGGGATACTGAGCATTTTGGCAGGCCCAACCTAGCTCCCTGGGCCTGTGTGGGTTCTGTGTCCCTTGGAACTGTGTCTCAGCTCACCATGGCAGAAGATGCCCTGTGCTGTGCTTCCTTCCCAGGACTCTGTTAGTTCTCCATCTCCTGACGCCATGCCCTTGCTACCCTCCTACGTGTGCGATTCTCAGTGTGAGCACACACTGTCTCCTCACATAAAGGCCTAATGCAGCTCTGTATTTCTGATCAGGAAATCTGATCTGCTTGACACCATGTGGCTGTAGAAAACACTGTTTTGTCATGCAGCGCAACTATACATTATCCAGTGTCCTTGCATATATAGAAATGCTTTTTATTATAATTATTCCTTCAAATCAGCAGAAAAATGCCAATAATACCTTATCAGATATGTTGTAAAGGTTGGCATAAATAACCCAATAATAGTGGGTTTCAGAATACATAAAAAGTAGTTTTCAATGGACTTCAGTTTACTTGAATGTTTCAGATGATACAATACTTGTTCAGTTGTAAATTTATTTTGAGATATGAAGAAATATAATTTTAATTAGAATGATCGAAGTCATTGTTGGGGACAATATATTGAAACTCGCCATGAATAAAGCACTAACATGTATGTGACCCTATACAAGAGAGTTAGGGGACCAGCAGTTGGCATAATGGCTAGGTCGCTGGACTCCCATGTAGTCAACTGTGATTCAAGTCCTGGACCCGGTGGCTTAAACTCATGCTGGGTGCGTGTGCGCATGTGCCCAGGATCCCAAGAGGAGAATGGAGGAGAAGGGATTGTGGCGTGGCCATCCCCGCTGGGAGGTGATTTCTCACTTTTTGTCTCTCTGTCTCCCTCTGTCTTTCTGGTGAGTGCATGCACCCTATAGCAAAAACCTTTAAAAAAAAAAAAAAAAGAGAGAGAGAGAGAGAGAGAGAGAGAGAGTTAGAGCACTGCAGTTTTTAAAGCCATCCAGTAGAGTTGGGAGGCTAATCAAATCAAGAAAGAAAGAAGCAGTGGAAGAGGAGAGGAACTCCTCCATAGACTGGCTTACCCTGACCACCTTGGGAGCAGGATGCTGGAGCTTTTCCACCTTGTGTGTCAAGAGGTCAATGGGCAACATTCAAATTCTCAGAGCCATCACCTCTCCCCACCCAAAGTAAAGACTGTATAGAGAATAGTACATGGATCTAGAGGAATAAAGAGAAGACATGTGGCAGAGATAACACTATAAACCAAATGACAAAAATCTCGCTGGTGGATGGAGGTGTTGAGAGAGCCCTCAGGACAGAAGAAGCATCACAAGTCATGTCCCTGAGCAAGGAAGGCACGGCATGTTAAGAGAGCAAGAAAAATGGGGGAGAAGAGGAAGGTGGTTTGGGAAACCTGTTGGTTGGTGGCAGGTAAACCTATTGATTTTTCCAATGTTGCATTTTTATGTCAATATTGATATGATTCTTAAGAAATGGAAAACTGAGAAAATCAGTGAGTTTGTTGTAAACAATCATTGAGTATAGTTTTGGAAATTTTGATTTTGAGCTGCCGTGTGGATATCCAAGAGAGATGCAAAGTAAGCAGTTGAATACTCAGATCTGATATATTAGTTGACATTTGTCCCAAAATGCAGATGTGCAAGTTTTACATACGTGTTTCAGTAAGAAAAAGAAGTTCCTTAGTACTCCTTGCAGATTCTTTCTTGGATGCTGGTATGAGACCAGTGGGAGCTGGCTGAGGTGTAACAGCTTGCCATTCTGTTTTTTTTGTTTGTTTTTGTTGTTGTTGTTGTTGTTGATTTTTAGAGGTTTTCGCTATAGGGCGCGTGCACTCGCCAGACAGACAGAGAGAGACATAGAGACAGAAAGCGAGAAATCACCCCCCAGGGGGGATGGTCACGCCGCAATCCCTTCTCCTCCATTCTCCTCTTGGGATCTTGGGCATGCACCTGGCATGAGATTTAAGCCACCGAGTACAGGACACGAACCGCGGTCGACTACGTGGGAGTCCAGCGACATAGCGATTACGCTAACTGCTGGTTCCCCCATCCTGTTTTTCAAAATGACATGTTAGATTTGGATCACGGTTGGGTGATGGGACACCTTCCTCACCTATGGAGAGGTTCCCCCAGGTGACCTTTGCTATCCCGACAAAGTAGGCTCCAGGTGAATCAGATGCTCTAGTCCTGCAGACAGCCACAGCACAGCTGAAACTAGGGCAGGCACTACTTATCCTCAGGCTGGACCCTGCTGTGCAGTAACATTTCCATTCTGTTTCTTGAGTCTATGTTGGATGATATCTCTGGTCACAGTACTTCTCATCAGGTTTACTTCTCCCCGCACTGTAAATGCAGATGGTAACATGATTTTAAGTCTAGTATTTGAACTCCAAACAGCATTTGTGTTTAATGTCTTAAGTTTATTGTACAAAGGGTCTTTTAAATAAAAGCCCATAGAAAGTGCATGTTATGAAAATAACTATGCACAGATTTCAAAACTTTTTTTGTACCAAAATAATAAACTCATGCTCCAATTCTATTTTTCATTCACCTTTTTGAGTCCCCTTATATTTGCAACAACCAAATAGAAGTTGAATATACCACTAATACAGCAGATAGTAACACCAACTTCTGTTCTTCCCCATGACAGAACCTAGTAGATACAAAATAAATGTGAACAAAAACAAACAACAGAAAACTCACACTTTGTATGAAATTCCTTTCTTTCTACTACATTATTGTGAGACTGGAAGATAATGGATCACAGGAATTCTGAGTACAGATGGTCTATGCATATTCAGATTAATGTCTCACTAATATCTGACTCATTACCAAGTTAAGAATTTACTTTCTGTTTCTGGTAACAACATAACCAATTGCCTCTCCTTATATGTATGACTTATATATTTTTTAAGAATTATTTAATTTAATTTATAATTATTATCTTAATTTGTTATGGGGTACATGTGCTCACAAGAGAGAGACAAAGGAAGAGAGGGGGAAAGTAAGAAAGCAAGCTGCCAGGTCTGGTACTCGAACTGTGGCCAGCCACATAGGAGTCCAGCACCCTAAGCACCGTGCTACCTGTTGGCCCCCACATATATGGCTTTTGGCAAGACTCTTAAAATTTGTGAGCCTCTTTATCTCCCTTTTGAAATGAGGGCCCTTGGCTTCATTAGTTTAGCTTCTCTAGTACATTCAAAATTTAATGTCTTTGCACCTCTGTCATGGGCAGTGTAGTTGGAAGCTACTAAGTAGTGCTGGAATAGTAAAGAAAGGCACCTAAGGCAATTTGCTCAGGGCTGGGTACCTGGTGATTGACCAGTGTTCTTGGTTCTTCCCCTCTCCTCTTCCAAGTTTCTCCTGTTGCTGTTATTATTACTATTTCATACCTCACATGGACCAAACTAGATTCTATAGTTGGTTCACAACACACTGAAAACATCAGTCCAATCTTTTTTTTTTTTTTTTGGGGGGGGGGAGAGATTTTCACTATAGGGCGCATGCGCTCGCCAGCCAGACAGAGAGAGACATTAGAGACAGAAAGCGAGAAATCACCCCCCAGGGGGGATGGTCACGCCGCAATCCCTTCTCCTCCATTCTCCTCTTGGGATCTTGGGCACGCACGCACACGCGCCCGGCATGAGTTTTAAGCCACCGGGTCTGGGACGCAAACCGCAGTCGACTACGTGGGAGTCCAGCGACATAGCCATTACGCTAACTGCTGGTTCTCAGCATCAATCCAATCTTGACCTTTTCTCTATTTACTTATCAATGTCTTTCTTTCTTCATTTTCTACTTAATTTTTCTCACTCCTTTAAATTCAAGAAACATTTAAAACCCACTCTGTGTGAAAATCTATGAGTGAGTCAGACATTGTGACTGTTACTTACACAGCTTACTTGGGGATGTTGCTTAACTCTTCCTAGCATTCATTTATTGGGATTCATAAGAGAATTATTATTTAACCTATGTATCAGAAATAGTTACCAAATAAGCAAGTGGTTGGTGTGATTTATGCAGTCAGTCCTAATTCCCTTCGTTCTGCTTGCTTGGAAGTACAGAAACAACATGGGCCCTGCCTCTGGTAAGCACATGCAACTTTGCTGGATGACCTGGATTTGAAGCACTCCAATGGTTGGGATCAACATGGCTGCCCTTCTTTCTCTGTCAGTTTTCCCGCCCCCACAGATCTTCTCTCTGTTGTATTGTTATAGGCTGTTTGATGTTATTTCTGAATCAGACATGGTGGAAATAAACATACGCAAGTGTCCATATGATCAAAGAGATTACTTTACCATATTTTTCAGCTGTGAATGAGGCCGCCGGTGCAGTTTGAACTAGACTTAACTTTAGCTTTGTCTGTTATCTGACATTCTTCTTGGTCTCTACCTTCCCTGCTTTTATTGGAGCCTATTGTTCTTCCTGTGGACTTAGCTAATATATGCAGGATGAATTAATGAATCGACTGATAGAGATACAGGAGTGGGAGGGGTGTCTAGCAGTCCATGTTATAATTATACTTGCCATAATGCTAACTTTAAAGTTAATAGGCTACAAGTATGTTGGTGGAATTACAATGGTTCCCCTTCCAGGAAGTTCAGAAAATGAGTTGACTGGAACAAAATTGAAAGACCACATATTGCTCAATGTGGAGAGGGGAAAAGAGGAAGAACTATTCACTTGGGACTGTTGGATTATCACAGTGTATGTGTCTTTTCTCAAATTAGGCAAGTGTATACATGGTCAAAGAGATTACTTTACCATATTTTTCAGCTGTGAATGAGGCTGGTGCAGTTTGAACTAGACTTAACTTTAGCTTTGTCTGTTGGCTGACTGATCTATTTGGTGGGATGTAAATAAGGTCCATGGTATAAGTGACTGCATGTTTATGGGATCTCCAAGACCTCCACTAATTTTCAACAAAGTGAAAATATTTGTTTTGGGAGGACGTGCTGGTCATAGCAATAATCTTTTGGGTCTCTTTCACTTTTTCATGTCACTTTCTCACATTCACATCCACAGAGATTCACAATAAAGGAAAGTCATTTCATTGTACCTTTGCAACAAATTTCACATGTGCCACAAAGGCCTGTGACATCCAATGAACATTTCCAGGAAGGAGATTTTGCTAAATACACACACACACACACACACACACACACACACACACACACATACACAGGGTGATAATATGACAAAAAACACTGTCTTATTAATGTAATTATCCTACCAAAGGGAAAAAAGTAAAAGGGGGCAAAAAATGCAAATGGATTAGTCCTAGTAGTTCAGGCTATATCTATTCGATAGCAAGTTTGGCATTGTATGGAATTTTCCAAAGCCATGCGGAGGGGAGAGGATGCTCCTCTTGGCACAGACATAAAATCTGTGTCTGAGTCAGTGGCTAAGTGAGATGAGCTAAGTGGGCAAGTAAGTTGTAATAGGCGTTGGCAGCTGATAGCTTTTGTTGGTTGTGGTTGATGTGTAATAAGGGGCATAAATCTTCAGAACATTCCACTCAATAGTATTTTCACATGTACACTGTACAACCCTTGTCTAGAGAGATTTTAGACTTTTTCCACAAAGTTCCATCATGCTCCTTCCTACTCAATTACCCAGATTCATTAAGGAAACCACTATGATTTTTATCACTAAGATTAATTTTTTTGTTTTGTTTTTTGTGTTTTGTGTTTTTTTATTTATTTATTTATTTATTTATTTATTTTGAGAGGATGCATGCGCTCGCCAGAAAGACAGAGAAAGACAGAGAGACAGAAAGTGAGAAATCACCCCCCAGGAGGGATGGCCACACTGTAATCCCTTCTCCTCCTTTCTCCTTTTGGGATCTTGGGCACACACGCACACGTGCCCGGCATGAGTTCAAGCCACCAGGTCAGGGACTCGAACCACCGTCGACTACATGGGAGTCCAGTGACATAGCCATTACTCTATCTTCTGGTCCCAAGATTAATTGTGCTTAGCAGGACACTTTTACTTTATTTTTATTGTATTTTAGTTACCAGAGGGCATGTGCATTCACCAGAGAAAGACTAAAAGAGAGAGGAGAAAGCACTTGTCAATGTGGTGTGGTTATGCCACTATCCCTGCTCCATTTCTCCATCCTGTCAGGATTTGGGGCACCTGTGCACATGTGCTCAGCATGTTTTTTAAGCCAGGGGGACCAGGGTTTAAACCAAGGTCCACCACATGGAATCCAGCTTCCTTCACCACTAGTCCATGGGGCTTACTTACAAGAACGCTTTTAAAGTGAGATAAGAGGGATGGACCCTAGCAGCAGCTAGAAGGGAACAACCCTAGGACTGGAGTCAGAAGAACCATAGTCCAAATCAGAGTCCACCTGCCATGGCACACATGCACTGGAGACTCTCAGGTGAATAGGGTATAGTTTGGACTAAATATGGAAACTATTGGTTTAGGTTCCTAAGAAGTCTGGGTAGCAGAGAATAAAGGTTCAACTAGAACTTGCACAGTGTCCATGGAGCTTTAGACCCAGTGTTCAAAATGCAATGGCATTGGAGGAAAAAGGTTATACAACTAGAGGAAGAAAGCCCCCAAAGCAGAGACTGAGGCTCTTATTCTGAAACAGGCAAACAAAACAAAACAAAACTGAGTTATCACTCATATCTGTGCCCTAAAACTGATCATTGAAAGCATGTTGGTCCTCTTCAACACACAGTCATATTCACATGTAGTGCTTTGGCAAAATATAACAATACTCTATTGACTATAATTTGTCAAGTTAGCTTTTAAACAGATAGATGGATAGTTGGGACTTGAGAGATGCTGAATTATCTCCGAATTCCAAGGGCAGAGGAGAGCATGCCTGTGTGTGCCCAGCCCACAAGGACCATCGGCCAGTGAGAGGGCTGGCTGAGATCTATCGGCCTGTCAGACTCGGGTTTCCCCAGACTCGGGGCCTAGGTCACGGAGCAGGCACTCCCAGACACACAGGCACAACCGTCAGAAGGTATAGGCTGCCTAGGTTGGTCTCACAGAATTAGTCATGCCAAAAGAAACACTTTTGCGAAAACTGTTTTATCACAAGTAGAATTCATTTTATGAAAGTGCTTTCTGCAGTGAAGGTGTGAGGATTCACAATTAGCATTTTATGGATGACCCACAAGGAGAATCGTTTCATGTTCTTTCCCAGAAGCCTCTGCACTACAGCTACTCTATTTCTGAAAGTCCTGCCTAGTGGCCTCAGGAACGTTTTGATCTTCTTGGTAAAGAGACTTAGCCTGACTGTGTTAGAGAATGTCTCCTTAGCCTAGAGGGGAAAATATGATCTCCAAATAGAATCATAATGGCATTTTTTCCTGGTGGTTAATGGTGTTTCAGAGCTTGGTAGGCATGCCACCTAGTGTTCTCATTCAAGAGGCCTGGTCACATTCAAAGAGAAATGAAGGACACCCACAGCACCCGGCGGCATGATGATGGCGCTGGGCCTGTGGAGCCAGCGTGAGTCAGAGGGACACCGCTGCAGCTCGATCGAGGGCACTTTATTTATTTTTTTAATCTGGCAGCTTCCACTGAGATTCAAATGTCCCAATGCAAGGCACTCTCTTTAATTTATTTTCTTTATTAAATATACAGCCAAACTTCTGTCTTCTTTGTTGTATTCTTGTAGTCACTGAAGGCACAAGGAGACGATGCCTTGCTTTCAATTTTCCTTAATTACACCCAAGTCCTTTTAAATGGCGGCCCTTATGGTTTTTCTTTTTTCTTTGACTAGCAACTGGTGGAAGGTATATTTTTAAATGAGAAAAATAAGTAGTTACACCAATGTCTTTTAAGAAAAAAGTAGCTTTATTAACTTTTATTAGTAATGTAGCACATTCTCAGCATATAACACTTCAAGGACATGCAAACATGTGAGCCACAAACTGGTCTTACGACCACTGCTAATATTTTAGTGTCCTCTTCCTGGGTTCTCTGGATGCATTCATATCCTCACACGCAAACAAGATTTTTTTAGCGTGTTTAACAGTAATTTAAACCAGTTATCTCGAAACTCATTTTTATAGTTCTTCATTTTATTTATTTGTGTATTTGTTTGTTTGTTTGTTTTGGATTTTTCTGCCATAGGGAGCATGTGCTCACCCTAGAGAGACAGAAAAAGACAGAAAGAGAAAAACTCTCCAGGGAGAATGACCACACTGCAGTCCCTTCTCCTCTACTCTCCTCTTAGGACTTGGGGCAGATACAAACACGTGCCCAGCATGTTTATCACGCCTCCTGCTCTGGGATTTGAAGTGCTGAGTCAGCCATGTGGGATCCAGCGCCTTAATCACCACCTCACCTATCTGCCCCAAGTTTTATTTTATTTGTTTGTGTGTGTGTTTGTTTAAGATTTTTGCCATAGGTTATGAGCACTCGCCAGAGAGAGACAGAGAGGAGGAAAGTGAGAAGGTGAGAAATTACCACCTAGGGGTGATTGCTACACTGCAATGCCTTCTTCTCTAGCATCCTCTCGGGACTTTGAGCATGCATGCCCACACACCCAGCATAATTTTCAAGCCTTCAGGTCTGGGACTTGAACCACAGTGGGCCGTGTATCCTGCACTTTAACTAGTATGACACTTACTGGCCCTATCAGTCTTATTTTTAAGGGTTGCATAATATTCCATACTCTAGTATAATGGCTTTTATTTAAACATTACCCTCTTGATTAATTGACAGTATACACTGCATTTCTATGTTATGTGTGTGTGTGTGTGTGTGTGTGCACGCATGAGTGTGTAAGATATAAACAATGGTCCAATTAATAAGGGTCTGTGTGTGAACATGCATGTATTTGTTTTGTATATATGTATAATACATAACCTATACTTATGCCCTTAATTTCTGGAACTTTCAAGGAGTTCATTCTAAAGAGGGGGATTCCTAAGTTAAAGGGTATATGTATTTTTAATTTTAACATTTAATATGTTTTAAGATTGAAGATTATGTTTCCAAAAAGAATTACGATTTATATTTTTGCTGTCAATACATGAGGATTCTTTTTCTTAGAATACTGCATTGTTTGTGTTCCCAGTTTGATTAACTCAAATGAAATATTATTATAATTTAATTTTCATTTATCTGTTTATTGAGCATTTCTAATATTGCATTATAAGCTCTCTCCCTCTCCCTTTCTCTCTCTCTATATATGTATAGGACAGACATATTTATGTATAGTATATATGGCAGATAGTAATTTTATCTACTGTACAAGTTGCGTATATATTTTTCTAATCTAACCATTTCTATTGTCTATTGTTTTTATTTATTGTGTCCTTTATCATCCATAAATATTTCACGTATTGCTATTCTTTGTTTATATTTTGGTTATCAGAGTCTGCACAGCTTCTTGTTTTTACCTGTATCTGCAATATATTTTTTAAACTCATTACGTTCAAAGCTTGTAATTTATCTGAAATCTCCTATATGTTGTGAGGAAGGTCCATAATTTACTTCCTTTGGACAGAAGATCTTCTGTGATGTTATCATTTATTAAATAATCCTTTTCTCCAATATATCAAAGTATTACCTAGGTCAAAATAAACTTCCGAATATTCTGAGGTTTATTTATGGTTTTCTATTATATGATATTATCCATAAAAATGCATGGCTGTCCATAATTTTGTTCTTTTTTTAGGTTTTCGCTATAGGGCATGTGCGCTCACTGGAGAGAGAGAAAGTGAGAAATCACCACTGTGGGCGGCCGTGTAGGAGTCCACTGCCTTGACCACCACAGCACCTCCCGGCCCCATCCATACCAGTTTGAGTATAGTGAGTGCCTGGTGTATTCTGGCACACTAGAAAGTAAGGACAGCCTCAACCACCTCTTCTTTTTTTTTTTTTAAATCATTTTCTGGGTCTTCATGGGCATTTATTTTTTGGTTTGAACTTTAACATCATTTATCCAATATAATAAAGGTCTCACCATTTGTACACCTATGGCACTTGAAAGTTCGCTCATATGCGAGCACTCTGCTCCGGTAGCTCCTATGCCCAGGAGATTCGAGCTGGCTTGAAAGGCACAGAAAGGGAAGGCAGCAATTATGTTCTCACTGCCACCATCCCAGCAGAGCCTTCCTACAGTTAGTTATAAATAGCACGGCAGCCATAACCTATCTCCGATATTAAATGCTGAGCAGATCTCCATCAGCAAAGGTGAATGCAGAGAACACCCACACCTTGGCGTCTGGATCTGTCTTCATAGGGAGAAACTCTGGTGAGGGGACAGCACAGATATTTGGTGAGACTGGATATCACACCCCAGACTTTTGGTTAGGGGACATTTGACGCTGTATGGTCAAGCCCTTCCCTGGTATAAACAGGGGCAGAAGTCTAAGCCTAGCTTTAATAGCAGATGCTTCATGAACCAGCAGCCTCACCTCTGATAGTCCATTTCCTCTCTGTCCCAACCAGTGGCCTTAATCTCAGAACAAAAACTATGGAGCTCTGTAGGGTATGAGTTACCTGGATACTGACCTAGGCAAGGAAAAATATCCACCAACAGTGATCCCATCGCATACACCCTCATAGCGGTAATTTCCGCAACCAGTGTATGAGACTGATATTCTGTCATTTGATTAGTTTTTATCTGTGGTTCCCAACACATTGTCTTATAATAGCTACAAAATAATTGCCTAACAATATTCTATATTCATTTGCTACTCTTTCATAAAACATCTACTACGTGCTAGACATTTTTCCAGGTGTTGGCGATTTAATAGATAACTAAAAAGACAATAAGCAAAAACACCTAATATCTGGACTTTTAAATTACTGGGTGGGGAATATAGAAAATAAATGGGAAGTTCAAGACCAGCAGATGGAGGAATAGTTACGTCGCTGGACTCCCACATATTCAACTCCAGTTTGAGTCCTGGACCCAGTGACTTAAAACTGAGCGTTTGTGTGTACATGCCCAAAACCTCAACAGGAGATTGGAGAAGAGATCGTGACATAGTCTTTCCCTTTGGGAGATGATTTCTCCCTCTCTGTCTCTCTGCCTTTGTCTCTCTGGCAAGTACATGTGCTCTATAGCCAAAATCTCTCTCTAAGAAAGAAAATAAACGGAAAGCTAGTAGTAGTAAGTGTCTAAGGAAACACTGAGGACTAAGGAAGAAAGCGATACATTGTTCTATTGGGAGGAAGAAATGACTCTAAGATAGGCTTTGAAGATGAAGTCACCATGGTTTACTAAAGAACTTGGTGTGGAATATGAGAGAAAGAGGGAATAGAAGGATGATTCCAAAAATGCATCATTTCATTATTTGTTTTTCCTGAGTAACTGAGCAAATAGAATGCCATTTTTCGTGATTAGAAGAGTGGAAGAACAGCAGATCTTTGTGGGGAGGAGAATTGAGATTTCTATTATGGACATTTCAGAAGGCTAGTAGAGTTTTAGTTAGTTGATACTAGGATATAAACAGAGGCATGTTTCGAATCATCAGCATTGAGATGGCTTTTGAAGTCATGGGTGTCTATGAGATAGCAAACAGGAGTAATGGTTAGAGGCTCCCCATCTGGGAGGAGTGTCATTCATCTAGCCTCCAAGCCTTCTTTTTGAGAATGCTCTGGTTTAAGTGGCCTTGAGGTCCTGAGCATCTCCTGTGGTAGAATCAACAGGCCAGAGTTTTCTCCTCCCAGTCCTGGTACATCCCCAGGCAGGTACAAACTTGAGGCCTACTCCCGGAATGTGACTTATAAGTGAGTGACACAACAAGGTGGGGACAGTGACAGTAACTACCTCTGCAGTGGCACTGTTGAAAAGAAGAGTCTTTCTTGGGCACAGCCTTTGTTTTGGTTCTTACTGTCCAGTGTTTTGGTGTACCCTGATCTCTCACCTCTCAGAGATTCTCAACGGCCTATCTCCTTTCATTTATGCTTTACATATACACATTCACTTTTCAGGAAGTTCAGTTCACGACACCTACCAAAATGCTTCAATCACATTTAAGCATGTCATAGCCCCGATTACATAGACAAGTTTGTAGTTTGTAAATCATAGACAAAACATTCTAGAGTGTTTTACGTAGCTAGTAAACCAAAACCTGGTTGTACCTAGGCAGAATTCATGGCGTGTGCTAGGTGTACAGCATGTACTTAGCAAACAGAGCATAGAGAGAAAAGAAGACCCGGAGATACCGCAATCCATGAGGCACCAGGATCCTTAGCATACTTGAGACATCCTCACCAGGAGGTCGGTGCGGCCGAAATAGTGAAAGGAAGAGAGAGAGCAAAGCATGCTGACATGGTCTGCTCTAGGACTTAAGACAGTTTGACCTTTCCATCTACTTGCATCCCATTTTGTGTGTTTACTCTTCTCGTTTCTTTCCCTTTACTCTTCAAAATATGTTTTTCTGTTAATTTTTTAAAGTATATTAGTTTGGTCTGTGAGTCCTCCAGCACTGTGACCTCTGGGAGAACTTGCCTGTACTGGGTGTGGAGGCTACCTTGCACCAAGGTGATACCCTACACGGCATATGAGACAGCCTCATCTCTGTTGCTTGCAGCTATAACTCTGATTAATACAGTCTCAAGCTAAAGAATAATTGAATTCAAAATAAACTTTCTGTGCAGTCACTCTTGTCCCTTCAGTAGAGCCTCACAGAGTGGAGAAATACACCTAAAGAGGTCACATCATTTCTGAGTTATCCTAAAACTCCCAGCACTTCTCCAGCACTATCAGAGTTTGGTTCTGTATCTTAGATGGCTCAGAATATTAGGTAAATGATTACCCTTTAGTTGAGCTCTAAGTCCCTGCAGTTAGTACTTCTCAACTAGGAAGGACACAATGACTTTCTGTTTGGAAGATTCATTTGTAAAACACAGATTGGATTAGGATGTGTTTCATATGAACGGGACTAGTTGTGTGTGAAATGAACAAGAACAAAGAACAAGGAATGAATACCTGACTAGAGGTGAAAAATAAGAAACAGGCCTTGAACAAGGATATAGAATTGATTAGAAGTCTGGAGTAAAGCCAAAATTGATAGTGATCTGGATAAATGATGAGATAAAGCCTGCAAAGCGGAGACTGATTCCTTTCAATACCATGGCTTTCATGTTATTGGAAAAACTGTATTTTAACTCCAGAATTAAGGTACATAGAAAGAGAAAAATTTAGGTTAAGTGAAATAGAATATTGAATCCAGGGGCTTTAACAACAAATTCCTATTTATGTGAGCTCTCAGAACCTACAGTAAGGTACTCAGAGATATATGAGTTTGTGCATGTGTAGGGGGAGGGCTGGCTTCTGCAAGTCAGCTGACTCTTATGTCAAATGCATGTAGACAAATGCTATTTATTTTCTATGTGCTGATGGGAAAGGAAACAAGGACACAGCATCTCTGCATTGGTAATTATGAAGATAGAGACTTCTTAGAGGAAAGTCATTGCTCTGGGCAGTGCATCACCTGTCTCAAGTGTATTTTCAGCCACATACCTTCAGTAAGTTACCTTTTTGTGTGTGTGTGGAGAGGTTTTTGCTATAGGGTGCATGTGCATGCCACACAGACAGAGAGAGACAGAGAGACAGAAAGCGAGAAATCACCCCTCAGGGGGGATGGCCACGCCACGATCCCTCCTCCCCCATTTTCCTCTCGGGATCTTGGGCACACACGCACACGCCCCTGGCGTGAGTTTAAACCACTGAGTCTGGTACTCGAACCGTGGTCGACTACATGGGAGTCCAGCAACATAGCCATTATGCTAACTGCTGGTCCCAGTAAGTTACCTTTAAATTGCATGCGAAATGCATTTAAAAAGTGTATGTAATTTATCTGTCCAACGATTGCTCAATACATTTCATTTCTGACTTTCCTGTCCCCCCGACACGCACTCTAACTTATAATCCCAGAGCGATGCACAGTGCGGGAGACTTGGCAGCATGTGCAGACGACACAGAAGTCAGGGCAGGTGCTGCACTTCCTCTCAGGGATGACGACGACGAGGATGGCTAGGACTTGAGGAGCACCCTCTGGCCAAGCACTTTATACCCATTTAGCTCATTTGTTCCTCACAGTACCCTGTAAGTTAAAATCATATTCCATTTTATAGATGAAGAAGCTAAGTTATCCAGAGTCACGGTCAAACAACAAGAATCCGGGCTCTAGGAGTCGGTCTCCCGAGGGCACTGGCCCCCTCTCTCTCCCTATAGATTAGTGCAAGATAAGGATAAGGGAGGGGGAATGAGAGCCTCCGATTCACGTTACTTGATAGTAATAAAACAGTATTTGTAGGCTAGACTCTCCCTGAGGCGATGTCAAAACAATTTAGTCAGACTGTCTTAAAAGGAAAAAAAACTTCATCAAAATAGCTACCTCGAAATGCCAGGGACCTGCTGCACATATGGCTGCCCGCTGACATCGCAGGTCACCAGCAGGGAAGGCTCGCCTAGATGTTACTGAATCACCACGTCCAAACCTCACTCATTAGAGAACGTCAGGGTATCGGGCCCAGGGCAGGGAGGCCTATGCTGGGGACAGTGCTCGCAGGCAGTGCTGTGTGCAATGCACAGGCTGGTAGGGGTGTTCTTAACACCCTGGGAAGAGTTCCACTGAGAATTAGCAAAGAAGAAAGCCTTGAAGGCATGATTCAGAAGGTCACCTGCTGTCTGTTTTGGATCTCAGGAAAGAATGAGAAAGCATAATGGTGAGTTCCAGACATGTAGATAGGGAGGCAAGAGCCTCTCTCCCACTTCCACTCCTCATGGTCTACCCATTCAACTCCCAAGGGTATTGCAGGTGCCCAGAACCCCTGCCTCACTGTTAGTCTGTTTCTGTCATTCCCCATCCCTGCAGTGGTTAAGCCCTGTGCTCCCGTATCCCCTCTTTTCACTCTTGAGACTGGGCAGTTGTACTGGGGCTCAGAGCTCTGCCCCCTCCTCTGCACTTACGTGTTCTGAAGTGTTAAATGTTATGAGGATGCAGTTCCAGCACCCACTTTGTGTGCCTCCCCTTTAATTTTGGTCCTTTAATATTTCTGCTTCTGTGTATAGACATGAATTAACTTTCAAGAACAGGAACTTTTCACGTTGGGAAGGTAAAGTACATGACAAACAGGGACTAGCCCGAAGGACCAGAGTATTCAGTTCCTTACCTGAAAGAGGTACGTTTGTCCAAGACATCACTCTCTGTATGCCATAATCCTCAGCACAAGCTATGAGATAGGTGCTTTATAATCCCCATCTTGCACAATACTGTTAAGGAAATTGAGGAGCAAAGAGATTAAATAACTTGGTAGAATGACTAGGAAGAGCCATGATTCAAACCTAGTCAATCTGTGTCCAGGGTCTGGACTTTGGCTCCAACTGGCCATACTGGATGAAGAGCAGGTCTCAGGAAGTTGGTAGACCTTCATAGGATATACACAAAGCACAGAAAATGTTTTCAGTTATGAAGAAAGTAGCTCAACCACTAGGACTCTAGGAAAATTATGAAGTACAGACGTTCCTCTTTTAATAGCTGCCCAATCTCCCATCTATGGGCAACATGGGGGCCATTTCTGCCCTCTAGCTACCAGCTGCCCCAGGCAGTACCCTGTTCATTCCTGTCATTTAGGCGTTTCAGTCGGGTAGCTCAATGGCTAAGAAAACCTATTTTGTGAGCCAGACTGCTGATTCCACGCTTAGTTCTGCTGCTTCCAACGTGCTCTGGGGCACATAGTTTAACCTCTGTGTGCTTCCACAACCTCATCTGCAAATTGGAGACAATAACAGCATCTACCCATGTGGGAGGGCTCTTGGAGTTGCTCTGAGAACTCGGGATACTACTGTGTTCAAGCTGCTTAGAGGGCCAGCTGATAGCACAGTGGTCAAGTTAAGGCAGCACAGTCCCACATGTCTGACTCTGCAGTTCAAATTCTGGGCATGGTAGCCTGAAAAACATGCCAGGCACGTGTGCTACATGCCCCAAATCCCCAAAGGAAGAAAAGATGAAGAAGGGGTTGTAGCAAAACTGTGTCCCATGCAGAGTGCTTTGTCACTTTCTCTCTCTTCCTTTCTGTCTCTTTCTCTCTGGCAGGTGCACATGCCTCTGGCAAATTAAAAATAAAAATACTTAGGATAATAATTAGCACAAAGAAAGAGGTATATAGTGGCAAGCTACCACCTCCATCTTCATCAGTAGTAAGGATTTCACAAGTATTTATTGAAAATCTATGCATCAGTCCTAAAAGTATTGGCAAGTGCAAATCCTGTAGGACTTATGAGAAAGAAAAATACAAAACAATCATGTACACAAGTAGATAAAATTATTAATCACTGTGTAAAGTATGAAGAAAAAATTTACTCATTGTGATAATGAAGAAAACAATGGGCTGGGTGTTAGTAATGAGACAGGAGGCTCGGGAAGGCCACTCTCAGGACTCTCAAGCGGAGACTTCAAGGATGAGATGTCCATGTTTACAGATACTCTGTGTTTCAGTCCATTGTGTCGCAAATAACAAAAATACTTGAGTCTAAGTATTTATAAGCATAGAGATTTAGGGTTCAGGAGATTGCATTGTGGTTAAGGTACCGGACTTACATGCGATCAACCACAGTTCGAATCCTGTACCATGTAGTTTGAAACTCACGCTGGACGAGTATGCATGTGTTTCCAAAATTCCAAGAGGAGAATGAAGGAAAAGGGATTACAGCATGGCCATACCCCTGGGGGGTGATTTCTCTCTTTCCGTCTCTCTGTCTTTCTGATAAGCCCACATGCCATATAGTAAAACACTCTTAAAAAAAAAAACAAAAAAACAAAAAACTGTAGTGGTTTATTTGTTTCATGGTTTTAGAGGTCCAAGGTCTAGGGCCGCATAAGGTTGGGAGGTTGGGATCTCCTTGCTCCCTGCAGAGTCCTGAGGCGCTGCAGCACATCACATGGCCAAACAGGCATGAGCAAGCAAGTACAGAGTGCGTGTCTGTGCCCTATAAACTCTCAAGTGTCCGATCATGGGGCCACACCTTGGTGACCTTAATCCTAATCCCCTCCCCATTTCTCAGCACCATTGTCGAAGTAAGCCTCTACTTCTCAACACTGTGAGAACTGCTCACCACATTTCAGTGCGTAAGTGTTCAGGGAATGCACTCAAACCACAGCACCCTGTATTCTACATGTGGTGGGACAGATAAAGGCCACCAAAGTACTGACGACTTTTCTCAGCATTGCACATATTAAATCCTTCATTTAATCCTCTAACTGTTACGATAGGTGTAAATATTTTCCATTTCACAAAGGAGAAATAGAAAGAACAGAGGCTTCAGGAAACTGTTCAGGGCTATTCCATCAGCAAAATAGTATGAAAAGCAGTATTTCAAGCCCTCAGACAGCTTCTACTGTCTATACTCCCTCTCTCAGATCTTACAGTTCAGTACTACTATTGCTTCTACTTAATCTCTAGTCCAGGTTAGTTTTTTTGTTTTTTTGTTTTTTTTTTTTTTTTTTGAGAGGTTTTTGCTATAGGGCGCGTGCGCTCGCCAGACAGACAGAGAGAGACAGAGAGATAGAAAGCAGGAAATCACCCCCCAGGGGGGATGGCCACGCCGCAATCCCTTCTCCTCCATTCTCCTCTCGGGATCTTGGGCACGCACGCACATGCGCCCGGCGTGAGTTTAAGCCACCGGGTCCGGGACTCGAACCGCGGTCGACTACGTGGGAGTCCAGTGACATAGCCATTACACTAATTGCTGGCCCCTAGTCCAGGTTAGTTTTAACGGTGAAGTTTTCCCCACTGGACTGTGGTCTCCCAGAGAATCCTGGTGTGAAAATTGTCTTGGGACTGAGAAATCTTAGCCCATTTCCCCATCATCCTTCTCCTCCCAACTTCTTCCCACCCGTACTTTCTCCGCATGTGCACCATCATTGTGATCTTTTCCAGTAAGAGTGCATAGCACCTGCCTGTGTATTAAGCAGCCTCTGACCAGCGAGGGATAATGATTTCTGTATCTATTCAACACTGTGTAGGGCACGAAGCCAGGATATCACAAACTCTGGCAAGCTCCCATGCTGACGTGTCTGAATTCTTCGGTCTCTAGCACAGACTCTCCCACAGTAGATGTTCAATCATTTACTAATGAAGTGAGTGAATGGATCACGTTATTTTCTTGTAAACATTCTTACTGTGACTGTTTTTATTTAACTTCCTTGTTAAACATATTGAATGTGAACTTTGTGATGACTTTGATTTAAGTGAGACACATAGTGATCCCTCAGTTTCTTAGTTTACAGCACCCTGTAGCCCGAGTGTGTGTCTGTGTTTTCATTTCTTCCTTGTGACCCTGAGCTAAAGGTACATGAAAAAGACAGATGTAGTGTCTCTAAAATAGTTTTCAACATTAATTGTGATTAGCATCTAAAAATGCTACCTAATGACGGTGGTGGTGGAGGCCAAGCTACTTGGCCACAGGTTGCAGGAGTCTCGTCATAAATGCCTGTTATCTGATGTTTCAGGGTGGCGTACCCTGCTTACCTTTAATGTTCCCTAGAATGCAGTAGATTTTATCTTAGGAAAAAACGTCTTTTCCAAATTGTTGGTTAATGTTATTCTGCTTTTCTTTACTATATGGTGTTTGTTTTGTTTTGTTTTGTTTTTTTGGACAGAGAGGCATAATGTTCAAATTAAAGTGAAAAGTAGCACGTCTGGTACAGAGAAAAATAAATGGAAGGAAAATGCTGCTCAAGTGAACTTATTGCTTTTTAATTAGCGCCTATGGGAAGATGCTTTTCCGTAGCAACCCCATTTATACATCGGATCTTAAAACATTGATGTGTGAATTGCTCTCACATTTTCCACAATCTTCTTCCCTAGAGCAGATATAAATAAATAACTAATGAAAGAGTTAGAAACAGAATCTTTCATCTCTCTTTTGCAATTGCCTCAGAAGGACATGGAGACAGAGTGAGAGCAGTAAAAGTAGAAACAGAGTATTTGATAGATTCATGGTCTCAGCTGCTATGGGAAACCCAGGGAGCTGCTCACCTGTATAGCAAAAGATGAAAGCTCACACCAAAATGTATAGTGGTGAATTTCACTTTGTAATGAGCTAGGCAGTCATGCGATAAAATCGTTTTCCTTTTCTAGGACATTCTGCCGGAGCGTCGCTTCCCCCCGTCACGTTTAACAGCGTTCTAGTACAGGAAT
>NW_006159840.1:2526566-2546838 GCF_000334495.1 Tupaia belangeri chinensis | reverse complement strand
CGTTCTAGTACAGGAAGGCCGTCCCCACCTATTCAATTGCTGTTCGCCCGTATCCTCCTAGATACAAGGGAACGTTGTAACAGTGGTGAAGCTCCCAAAACCCTTTACCTAATGCAAAATAGAAGATCAAAAGGAATAGTTAGTAGGAATTTCACAGAACTTTCATATTTTGGAGGCAAATGTAGAGCTAACAACTGAGTCACTGAAATTTGTACATGCCTTCAGGCCCAATGTCTATGAACAATTTTAGCATACAGAGGTGATTTAAAATTAAAAGTATTAATCCAACTCCTACTCCAGTATGTCTCTATATATCTTCAGCAAAGCTTTGCCAATCAGCCATACCATGCCCTTAGTTGTGCAATAGGAGAAAATCAGGGAACATTCATGCATTTAGAGTTTGTGTCTGAGTATTTAAGAAGGTTCATGTTTTCTTTTGTTTTTACATAAAGAGGTGATGCTTTTTTTTTTTTTGAGAGGGTTTTGCTATAGGGTGCGTGCACTAGCCAGACAGACAGAGAGAGAGAGAGAGAGACAGAAAGCGAGAAATCACCTCCCCAGGGGGATGGCCACACCACAGTCCCTTCTCCTCCGTTCTCCTCTCAGGATCTTGTGCACACATGCACACGTGTCCGGAGTGAGTTTTAAGCCACTGGGTCTGGGACGCGAACCATGGTCAATTATGTGGGAGTCCAGCAACATAGCCATTACGCTAACTGCTGGTCCCAAGAGGTGATGCATTTTTTTAAATAATTATTTTATTTAAGCCTATTTATTTACTTTTATTTGACCAAAAAGAGCAAGAAAGAGAGAAAGTGAGAAAGCAAGCCACCAGGTCCAGGACTTGAACCACAGTCTGCCATGTGGGAGTCCAGCACCCTTCACCATGCCACCTGCCAACCCCAAGATGGTGCATTTTTAAAAGCAATTATTTGTGCTTTTTTAAAAACAAACAAACCAAAAAAAAACCTTAAAATATTTCTAATATCACCTTATAAAATCCAGTTACTCAAAAGACTTCAGTTAGTTGATAAAACAAAAACTTCCTGGTGACTTTCCTCATGATTTATAATTATAGGATCTTGAAACAAAAGAAGAATTGAGTTGGCCCTATTCTCTTAAACACCTGAAGAAATTGAGGCACAGAATTGTTAAATGATTTACTCAAAATCCTTGAGCCCAGTAGAGGCCCAGCCTGGGTAGTACGGGCAGCAGCTCACAGATCTGCAGTGCTGGAAGCCACAGACCCATGTGGGTTTGGATCCCCTGTTCACCTGAGAACGTGCTGTGCATGCAGGAGCCCTAGAGGCCGATGACCTGGAGGGCTGGGGGGAGGGAATCACTGCATGGTAAGACCTTGTGGAGGAGCTTAAGAAAAAAAGACAGAACTGGGTGTTGGTCCAAGGATTTTCACTCTGAAATCAGAGTTCTTTTGATCTATAAATTTGAATTTATATACTACAGATTCTGGGCAAGTGAAGTCTTCCCATATTTTGAATTATCAAATCAACAAAGTGGAAAGTAGTTTTTAAAATAAAGATTCATAAATTCATTTTTCATTATTACTATTTTACAAGTGGAGGATAGGTAAATTTATTATTAGCCTGGGAATCAGGAAGTCTTAGGGAGAGAACATAAATATCAAAGTCGGAAAATTCATAAAAGTTTTATTTAAATCACCTCAATTGTCTTCTTATCAAACTTAATCAGATAAAAATGACTCCTTAAATTCATCAGAGAAACAGCAAAAACAAAAATGAAAATTTGTCTGTTGATGATAATGTACACAGTAATAGCTATAACTTGACTAAAAAACACTGTTTTCACACTGGGAAAAACCATTTTGTATTCTGTAAAGATGTACAGTGATTACATATAAATAAAAAATAATTTAAGAAAGGAAAATATAACATTTAAGGTGTTTTGAGAGCCAAGGAAAGAGAACAAAACCTTTAGCCTTTTCCTTATCATGCAAAGCCAGTGCTATTTTCTTGATGCATCACTTTTTACAGGTGGGCTCTCAGAAAGAATGATTTTATTTTATTCTTTTTTCTTTGGTACAAGATTATGGTGGAATCTCACACTTGTCAGGAAACAAGTAAAAAAATAAATAATAAACACACAAAAACAGACGCCAAAAATACAAAAATCCCACCTAAAACAAAGAACAAATTCAACAAATGGGAGTATGACAAATATTGTATCAGGAAAATCATGACTTATTTTTCTATTTTTTCTATGTAAAAATGCATCATAACTTTCTCAACAACCTAATAGTCTTTTTGCCTCAATCCTGTTATCAGTAACTCTGTCTTCCTTGTGAACACTCATCTTAAAGAGGGAAGACTGAAGTCCTCCGCAGTCTCCATCTGGATGACTTGTGGGTGTTCTATGTCCTCAGGTATCTTCTTACTAGTGCTGTGGGATATAGCACTTAGGAACTGATGGCCAGAACAGAGCTTTGCAAGAAGTTCACATCTGAATAATGGTTCCAAATAATTAACTTAATTAAGTGTTATTTAATTTTTCTTTTGTTGTTTTGGTTCTTTTTTATACAGCTTGTCTATAGGTAACCTGGTGGTACTTTCTCATTCTCTCTTGTACAAAGGGCCCATGTGCTTCTAGTTTTTAGTGAATTAAGGATTCCGATCACAAGCACCATTTCCTTCTGCTGCTTTTCGGTGTACAATGAGTGTGCCTGAGATTTATATCATCTATAATGACATGAACAGTGATAATGTTACATCTGGGGACTTGAAATGATAATGATCATATTAGTTGCCAGTATCCCGGATCTCGGAAATATCACTATTATTGACATATTTCTGCCATTTTTATGTCACTCATTTTGTTCCCCAAATGCTGCTTCGATCTTTTTTTGTAAACAGATTAGAATGATGGATGAAATGTCTTGGTTTACCTTGCAAATGCCATAATTCCCCTTGGGTTTAAAAAACAGAGGCAAGTTTTATACATAACTTAAAGAAAATTACATGTAAATTTTCAGTTGGCCAGTATGACTTCCAATTTATTTGTTCTAATTACTAGTCATGGGGTGCAAGGAAGGAAAAAACTTAAAGAGAAAAATGAAAAAAAATAAAACAAAGAAACAAGCAGCAAACTGTTATGGATTTTGATAAGTGCACCTAAACATTCTCTAAGCCCAGACCAATGATAAGGCATTATCATTTGATACTAGGAAGACATAGTAGTTTGTACAGCCATTTTTCAAGTCAGAATACATGACTTCTCATAGATAGTGAGAGAAAGAAATTTATCTTGTAAGGATATGCAGCTTTTGCTGTGTTTTCCATTGAAAGTATTTTAGTCTCTGATTGAGACTATAATTTGACTTCCATAACCTATGATCAGTCTTGGATCTCACTAATAGCAAGATTGGATTGTCCCTAGACTTCAAGAAATTTTGTCTTCAAAGATAACTTTTTCATTTGAATACACTTCAATACATCATTTGGATTATTAAAAATGTATTTTTAGGGACCAGCAGTTAGTGTAATGGCTGTGTCGCTGGACTCCCATGTAGTTGATCGTGGTTCATGTCCCAGACCTGGTGGCTTAAAACTCACCCCGGGCACATGTGCGTGTGTGCCAAGGATCCTGAGAGGAGAGTGGAGAAGGGATTGCGGCATGGCCATTCCCTCTGGGGGGTGATTTCTCGCTTTCTGTCTCTATGTCTCTGTCTGGCGAGCGCACGCGCCCTATAGCAAAAACCTCTCAAAAAAATGTATTTTTATTTAATTATTCTTCTACCTTAATGCTCTTGTTTTAAATACTTTCTGTATTTTATGCAAAGATTCATAGCAAGACCATAAAAAATTAAATAAGGAATGAGCAGAATCAATAAAGAACATAGTTGGTGATTATTTCTAGACCCTTTGCCAACCTCAGAATCTTGGTAGTTCTCATTCCTTTAATAGTATTCTATGACTTCCTTTCCCCAAATTTGTATTAACAGTGGTTAAATCTCTGCCATATCTTAGGAGCAATGGATTTTATACATTACCCACCACTATATGAAGATAATGCATAATCTTATTTGTCCTAAATTATTTTTTGAAAAAAAAAATGCCTTCTCAGCTTTGTGTTTCACATTTGATAAACAAGCCAAAGCTCTCTGTCTCCACAATGTTATTTTGTAGGAAGTAATTCCTTCCTTTTTTTCATACAGTATGATCTTCGGTTACAATTCTTAAAGTCATAATTTCTTTAGATGTTTTGTGGTGTTTTCTGTCCAATGATAGCAATAGCAAACACTTAAATCATTTACTATGATGTAGGTACTGTTACCAGTTTCTTTTTATAGTTTGTGGAAACCCATGCACAGAAGGATTAACCAGGGTCAAACAAAAAGCACATGCCAGGATAAAGATTCAGTTACAGACATTCTAGCTCCAGGGTCTGTATGAGTAACAGCTGACCATTTTTACAGATGCCAGTAGGTATGACAGCAACCCAGGTAGCAGAACTAAGGAGTGACAGCAACAGAGGCCGAGGCACCTCAGAAACCCTCCCACGCTGTTTCCTGGGAGTGTGCACTGGTACAGTACCCCCAAGAAACAGATGGCCTTTGTCATAAGATTGGACACATGACTACATTTCTTCCCAGGTCATACAAAAGCAGGTTGTTTTTTTATTTTTTATTTGAGAGAAAGTTTTACTACAGGAGAGGAGAGACAGAAATCAACCCCCAGGAGGGATGGCCATACCATAGTCCCTTCTATATTCTCCTCTTGGGATTTTTGGGCACTCATGCATATGCATTGGGCGTGAGTTTCAAGCTTCTAGATCTGGGACTTAAACTGATGTCAGCCATGGAGTCCAGCTCCTTAACCAGCATGCCAGCTGCTGGTCCCGACTATTTACTTTTAAAAAGTTTATTACCTTCTTTCTTTCATAAGTAAGAGAGACAGAGATAAAGAGAGAAACAGAGAGAGCAACCCCAATGAAGTCCTCCTCCTGCAATCCCTCTCCAGCCCCAGCCATGCCCGATCATGAGCAGTCATGCACCCGGCATGTTCAGGAAGGTCTGAAGTAAGCCCAGAACCTTCCCGTGTGTGTCAGCCTCACAGAGTATTAAGTTTCTTCAGCACTACTGTCCCACCCCCATATGTCATGAATAGAATATATATATATAGCTTACTCTTATTTATTTCTTCCGTTAAAGAGTGAGACTGACAGAGACCAGAGACAGACAGGCATACAACACAGAGACATAAGCATACATACAGACCCTTTCAGTAGGGTCCCCACACTGCACTTGACCACCAGTCTCAGCCAGCTCAGATCACGGGCCAGCATGTGTGTGCCATGAAGCAAAGGAAAGGTGCAGGATGCGAACTTAAGACTTTCCCAGGTAGATCCAATTGTGATTCTAAAGAGTCAGTATTTGACCCTGTTACTTTCTCAATCGCATATCTAAAACACTCTTGATAATTTTCTACAGTTGTTTTGGCCATTTTGACAGAAGCAGTTCATTGGATGAGTTTCTGCAGGGGACACTCTACAGGGACTTTCAGATCTCTTACTTCTATCACAGCAGGTATATGGGAGCTTTCGGTTTTTTATGCAATTTTTAAAAACTAACAATTCTATACCTTGCATGTGACAGTGCTAACACTTAGTAGTACTTCTTCTTTAACTTCCTGATACGTTGTTGTAGACTGGCTCATCTTCCTGGCTGCTCTTTCCGACCCCCTTCAGTGTGTGCGTGCCTCTCCCTGCATTACTCTCACTATGGAGTTCTTCAGAAGCAAAGTCTGAGACCCATTTTAATGCATCTGGGAGGCACGATCTAGGGAGGTTACGAGTTATGGCAAAGGCATACCCCGATGCAGCCCAAATCCTGTGAGGATGCAGAGCGATACCATCCAGAGCATCACTGCCCTGCCCTTCCTGGTCAGCCACAACTCTACTCAGAGAGGACAACAACTCCTGATTTTGTTTTCTCTCCATAGATTATTTTTGCCTGTACTAGAACTTCATAAAAGTAGATTCATATAGTCTGTACCCTTTGGTGTAAGGCTGTTTTCACTCAGCGAAATACGTCTGAGTTTAAGCTCTGTTGCTGCACTTAGTGGCAGCTGGTTGCCCTTTATGACTGAGTAGGTATTGCAGTCTCCTCAGTGGACACCTCGCCTGTCTCCACTTTTTGCCTACTTTGAATAAAGCTTTTCTAAACATTTATTATATCAGTCACTTTGGACAGATATTTTACTTATCTTGAGTTAATACTTAGCAGTGAGATTTCTAGGCAGAAGGGATGGTCATGTGTCCATTTTTTAAAAAAGTTGATCTGTTTCTTCCAAAAGAGGCAAAGACAGAGAGGCAGAGAAAGATGAGAGACAAGCATAGTCAACAGGGTCCTCCCACCACAGTCCACTCCCAGCCTCAACTGGCCCAGATCATGGGCACACAAATATCCTTGTGTTCGAGGAGGTCCTGGGATGAGAACCAAGGACCTTTCCCATGTGAGTCCAGTTGCATTACCATGGCACCACCACTTGGCCACTCTATACTCATTTTAGTAAGAAAGGCCAGTTTTTCCAAAGATGCTCTACCTTCCTGCACTCTCAGGAAGCAGTGAGTTCCCACAGCTTGTGTTGTCATGTTGTCTCTCCTTAATTCTTCTGTGCTGTGGTCATCCCCCTGGGGGGCGATTTCTTGCTTTCTGTCTCTCTGGTGAGCGCAAACGCCCGATTTCTTGCTTTTTTGACACAAACGCCCCTTAAAAAAAAAAAAAAAAAAAAAAAAAAAAAAAAAGCCTAATCCTAACTCTTGAAATAATCTCTGATGTTTGTTTTTTGAAGTTTTATAATTTTGTTTTTACATTTAGGTTTAGGATCCAACTGATCTTATTTTGTGATAGTGTTAAATATGGCTACCTATGCAGTTATGCAGTTTTTACTTTTCTGTTTGGGTGACTTTGGTACCTTTGTTGGAAATCAAATGACCATATATGTAATGTCTATTTCTGGGCTCTAGATTCAAAATAACTTTGATTCTCGATAAGTTCACAGTGGAGATATCACTAGTAGTAATTAAACACTTTGATTTAGATATAGCATATTTAGTAGATTTTCCATGATCTTTGACATAAAAATCTGAAATTCCCACCATAGGTGTACATTGCATGGATAATATGTGCTTTCTAATGTTATGTGTAAAAACTAACGTTACTGTTTTTCTAATGACATTGTCCTAGTAAAACCTTGTAGAGATTTTTAGATAGCACATAGGCATCTGCCATTGTTCTGACTCACAAGCTTTTCTACTATACTTCACTGTAATAATTATTTTAATATAAATACAATATTGGGATTCCAAATGACAGAACTTTTTACAATTGTCTTTTGTTGTATAAGAAAATTTCAGAGTAACAAATACATCAGGGCTTTCTCATGCATAACATCTGCACCCTACACGTAAAAAGTATAAGGATCAGCCACTTAAAAACTTCTTTGATAGATACTAATTAGCAAGTTCCTTCTGACTGCTGTAAAATGAAAACTATCACATTTCTGCTTGACTTGACCTAGCATTTCAACAACTGGTCTTCCAAATGCCTCATCCATCGCTCCGTGGGCCTACTTTCCCAACCTCACATAACTTTTTCATCTTTAAATGTCCTTTCCCATAAATCACTCCTGCCCTCATTTTCATTCAGTTGCATGCATGTTTCAGTGTTAGGCTGAGCAGGGCTACTCCTCCAGAGCAGTGAGATTGCTGTAATTAGGGGAGAAGACCTGTAACCGCAGAGCAGATGCACACAGAGCCTAATCCGGATTTGCGGGTGCAGGAGCAGGTGCACTGGGCACTGTGAGAGAGGGTGGATTGTCGCAGAGTGGATGTAAATATCCTGGGAGCTCCCTCACTTGCACTCAAGCTCTCCCCTGACAGCCCTGCTGGACGGAGCTTTGCTTTATAGAGGCATCACACTGCTTTATGGGGCTGCTCGGGGCGGTGCAATGTGTTCGGATCCTTTTCCAGATAATTGTTCTGCTTAAAACTATTTTTTCAGAAGAGTGATTTCCTAGCTGTCCCTGTAGAGCCGTGTCGGTGTGCATGCTTTTCGTCATTCATCTGTGGAAAGCGTTGCTTGTTTTTCTCTTTTCTGTGTTTCTATTCTCTGGCTAGAAGCCATAGCATATGTTATAATTTATTCCCTCTTTATACCTTCTAGTATGTATTTATGGATTTTAAGGATGTCATTTTGACTAAAATGAAGCAGTATGCTGTATAGATTAGAAGCTACTATTATTAGGAAAATGCTACAGAGCTTTCTGGCAGGTTACACATTGCATTTGATTAATGAGAAATAATTATGAACAGTATTCTCTAGAGGAAACGTGTTTACTGTATTTCTTTCTTCTTCAATATCCAATTTTGTAGGTGAAATAGTGTATGATTCCTCTTAACACAGACATAAAATTGAAAGACTCTTTATGCGGGAACTGGTATGATATAGACCAGAGGTTAGAGATGTGCATGTATCATCAAAGTGTGGACATGCATTGCACTCTTCCAAAATTTTAAATGTGCACTCACTCTGTGAAGTAATAGATCATAAATGAATAGTAATATCTCAGAACTATAACTCTGCACAGAATGCTTCTTTCATGCCAATTGGTAAGATTTGGGGAGAATGGTGTGCTTTCTTGGTTTGTGTGTGTTTACTGTTTATATATTAAGTAGAAAAGTTTCATGGAAGTAATATTGCATAGAAAATAATAATATTTGCATAGAAAAATGCATCATGACTTTTCTGATGACCCAATACATTTCAAATTGTGTTTCAATATTACTTATTGAATTAGTGAATTTTTAAAAACAGTTTTGTTTGTCCTTGATGAAAGCTTGCTGACTACCTTTGAGGAGATAAGATCTGCCCCCTAGGTGTGGGTCCTAAGGGCACACACTCCCGCATACATTGCCACTAGCGGCATGCCTCCTGGTCCAGTGTCCTCTCTGTACCCTTCAGAGGAATGTGCTGTGACCCTGAAGTCCTCCCATGGTCAGTCCATGGCTGACCTTCATGGATAAACCGGTGAACTTTGATACAGAAGTGCTTTGTGCCAGCAGGTAGTGTGGAGGTTAAGGTGCTGGATCCCACATGGGCATCTGCACAGTTCAAGTTCCAGACCCAGTGGCTTGAAATCACACCAGGTGAGTGTGAGTGTATGCCCAAAATTCCAAGAGGAGACAAGAGGAGAAGGGATTTTGGCGTGGCATCCCACTGGGAGTGACTTCTTACTTTTCCTCTGTTTCTCTGTCTCTATCTGTGTGTGTGTATGTGTGTGTGTGTGTGTGTGTGTGTGTCTGGTAAGCACAAGCAGCCTATAGCAAAGTAAATAAACAAAATAAAGAAGTGCTTAAACTCAGCTAGACTGCTTTCATACAGCTTCTTCCTTAGAGCCTGAGAAAGATCCTAAGTGCTAGAAAAGTGTATCCATTCTCAACTTTGAATTGTGCTGGTCCAGAGCTACCCATGGCCACCACACTGGACAGCCTGATGGTGGCTTCTGCTCCAAGTGTCCTCATTCTGAGCCCATCATTTTCTCCTCTTCTGTACTCGATGGCAAATATTGCCTTAAGGGACAGTTCCTTAAGTCCCAGCACAGCTGGATGGATTAGTTTAAGTTTTTGGCTTTGTTTGTATGTCAGTCTAATGGGGCTCCTTACACCTTTCTCTCTCTCTTTCTCTCTTTCTCTCTCTCTCTCACACACACGCGCACACACGCACACACACTTTTCCTTTTTTCTGGTAAATTATTTCACTAATTTGGAAAACATACATTATTGGTGGCATGAATATTTTTAGTTTTATTGAAGTATATTGTGCAATTAATTGCATAAGCTTAAAGTGTATACTTATGTCCATTTTGATGGAACACTGTTGAAACCATTACTGCTATCAACATAATGACAGCTCCACATGAAAACGTTCCTCTTGCTGTCAATAACCCCTTCCTTTCAGCCTTTCGAAGTCCTGCATTCCTGGTCAACCATTGTTTGCTTGTTATCACTATAGATTAATTTGCACTTTCTATTGGGTAATTGGAAAAATAATGACATATTTTTCTGTTTCTATGCAAAAATGTGTCATGACTTTTTATGATAACCCAAAAGCTTTTGAACATATATTTCCTTAATAACTTATGATACTAAACATCTTTTCATGTACTCATTTACCATCCATATAATGTATTTGTCAGAATGTCTGTTTACATCTTCGGCCTATTTTTTTCTTCTATTGGGTTGTTTGAGTTCTCATATTAGATTTTTGGGAATTCTTTATGTATTCTAGTTGTGAGTTCTTTATCAGGTTTAGGATTGTCAAATAAGTTTTCTCAGTCTGTGGCTTCTAAGGAACAGAGTTCTTAATTTAATAAAGTTCAATTTATAAAATGTTTATTTTATGGCTAATGCTTTTGGAGTTATGTCGAAGAAATGTTTGCCAAGTTCAAAGTCGCAAGTATTTTCCTAGGCTTTTTCCTAGGAGGTTCATAGTTTCAGATTTTTTATTTAAGTGTGTGAACTACTACAAGTTGTTATATATAAGACATTGATCATTATCCATTTTTTGCACGTAAATATTCATTTGGTGATTATATTCCATTGAATTAATTTTTAATTTTTGTCAGAAATCAGTTGATTTGTATTTGTCTTTTCCTGGACTTTCCATCCTATCTCATTGATCTGTTTCTGTTTCTTGATGCAATATTACCCTAGCTTTTTTTTTTTCTTTTTAAGGTTTTTGCCATAGGACATGTGCACTCACCAGAGGGAGACGGAGATAGTGAGAGGAAAAGTGAGAAATCATACCCCCCCCCAAAGGGTGTATGGCCACACCACAATCCTTTCTACTCCATTCTCTCCCCAGGATTTTGGACATGCACATACATATGCCCAGTGGTTTTATATTCTGTTGTGCTTTTACACAATCACAGTGACTTTACTTGCTTAGAACTTGGACCTTTTACATGGTATAAGTGCCCCATTTCATTGGGGAAAGAAAGATTTGAGCAGCATATTTTCAGTATTCACAACCACAGTTCTGGGAGACAGATGCTCAGTGTGTAATATTTCCTAAGGGGAAAGAAGAGACCAACTATTGAGTTAGAAAACTGAATTTATTATTTTAAACTGTGTGATCGATCCCACCCATCATCCAGAGAGAAAACCTTCCTAATGATATTCTCTTTAAAAAAAAATAATAAAATTTAGTTATTTAACAAGACCTGTATTAAACCCCTTGATTTAATCAGTTAAATAGAAATTATTGGAAAAATTTATTGTAACCTGACAATTATATTTTGTCCCATGAGCTATCTTCTGGCTGAAATCAATAGATTTTTTTAAAAATTTTTTTATTTCTTATTTTTTTAATTAATTAATTTACATTTATTCACTGACCATTGTCACAGCATATAAAATATAATTTCCCATCCAGAAGATGCTGCATAGTAGCTTAATCATACATGTTATTGTCAATAATTTTCCATTCTAGTTTCATACATATGTTTGTATATATATTTTCCCCCAATAGATTTTATCAAGAAATCTCAAGAAAAAAAAGTCATAGAAGGTAAAAAGACATTAAATTAAGAAATTAAATCAAATTACCATGATAAAATATAAACTGTTAATAAGAATGAACTACTTAGCAAGAGTAAAGAACTGGATTTGGCCATCCTTTGAGGGGTGAAAGGTCTCAGCTTCCTGGCTGTGTCTTAGGTCAGGACATTTAACCATTTTTGTATTATGATTCCAGAAATATTCAGTAAAACTGTGGTAGAGTATTTTCAAATTAATATAATCCCCCTTCTATGTAATACTGCATTTTATGATTGCTGAATTACAAATTATAACCAGTTAGGATGTCTTCTGAATTAACTTTGTATTAACTGCATTTTCTAAACACTTATTGAGAGCCATTTATACATGGAAACATCTTGCAGACCCTGATGATCAGAGACCAGTTGCACTTTTGTCTGTACCCTATACCTAGAACACCTCTTTGAAAAAATATTTCTAAGACATAGAAGATGCACTTACTACAAATAAGGCATAAACAGAATGCTTTGCTAACCTTAATGAGGAAGTGAGGAGTATTTTCTTTCTTTTGTAAATTTATTTATTTATTTATTTATTTATTTATTTTTTGTGAATAAGAGTGACAGAGAGTGAATAAGAGAGAGACAGTCAGACAGAAAGATAGCACCTCCAACAGGGTCTCGATGCTGTAATCTACCCCATTTCAGTGGCTCCAGATCATGATCACTTACATATCTACAGTACAAAGGGAGGCCTCTGGACATGAAGCCAGGACATTCCCACATGGGTCAGCCACACAGAGCATTACTATGGAGTCACCTTCCAGCCTACTGAAGTGGAGTTGGCAGGAGGAATCAGAAGAGTTCAATGGTGAGGAAGAGGCAAAAAGGGGACTGAAGGTGCAAACCAAGGCAAGAGCTAGCACAGAAGCCAAAGCGCCGTTGTGTCTTCCAGGTGCATGAAGCATCTTAGAGCTGGAGAGTACATTGTCGGGGTGCGTTAGGCTGGCGGCGGTCGAGAGGAGGATAAAAAGGAGAGGGGAAGGTGATCTGAGATCAGGGAATAATACTGTCCAAATGTGGCTTGCTAATAGCTTTTTAAAAAAATCAACCACATTAAAATATATCAAAAGGCTTAAAATATTCCTGTTAACCTAGTTGTTCAAATCTTTCAGTTCTATCATGCAGAAATAATTAGAAGTGAAAGATTAATGTATGAAAGTATTCATAAAATGTAATTTGTAATGGGAAGATATTGGCGATAACCTAAGTGCTCGACATCAGAGAAGTGGCAAGTCAGGCTTGCAGACAGAGCCGGGGGGGGGGGGGGGCTCACAGACCACACTCATGATGTCCAGCTCTGCTCCATCTGTGCACAGAGAGTGGACATTCTCTGCTCTCTACTGTAATTACCCTTGCTTTTGGACAATTGGGCGTAATTCCATTGAGCAGTGTCCTCTCAGTATAAGTGGCAATCAATATTGCTTTATTGGTTATTTGGGTTATTATGGTACAGCAAAAAAAGACTCATAGAAAATAAAGATGTAAATATTTAAATATTTAGATCAATATTAAATATTAACTTAATTATTAATAAATTATTAATCATTAATCTATTCATTTTAGATAGATATTAAAATACTTAGGTCAGCATAGGTAAAATATGTGAAAGCACATATTTATAAGGCATTTTACTCTTTGTTGCCTATTGATCAATCTGAAAGCAATCAGATGCTTTCAAAGAATCCATGAAATGCCCTGACTCCCTCCAGTCTCCTGCACTGTGCAGACTTTATATATTATTCTACATCTCCTATTGAAAGTTATTTTATAATCACCTAATATTTTATAGTTTTAGTTCTCTATATAAAAAACTTAATTTGTGCTTCCTTCGATTCTTTTTTTCTTTATTGAACATTTGAGAGCACTGAGCCAGTCTTAAAGTGTACAGAACAGGGGCTCACATGATGGAATTTGAAAGTGGTTGCTCAGACTAAGACGAAGGAAAGTTTTCCCAAGAATTAGATTAATAGTCAATGTTTTAGTTCTTTCTTTTCTTCCTGAAGGACTTCACAAAGAATCTTCTGAAATTTAATTTTTAAACTCTGGTATTCTACTTGGTGCTTTTCAAGTTGAAATCAAGTTCTATGTATCTGGCAGCAACAAAGTGTGGCTTAATAAGAAATTTAACTACAGTTTTAAGTTATCTGAGGATAATAGGTAGCGATTTTGATACAATAAATTTGTGTTATCAGCATAAGGATAAATTTGCCCCTTACTTTCTTATTTAAATTAGCTTTCACTTGATTGTTTTTGGGTAATTAAAATAGCAATATGCCAAAACATCAGACATTCTATAACTGAGAATTTTATAGATAAAAGTGAAAGTATTAAAATAATGGTAAGCCACTGCCAGGAAATAAACAAATGCTACTTTTTGTTGTTGTTTTTTAAGAGACAGTTTTGCTCATAGTGAGAGCACACTCGCTGGAGAGACAGAGAAATCACCTCCCAGATGAATGGCCATGCCCCAATCCCTTCTCCTCTATCCTTCTTTTGGATCTTGGGCACACCTGCACATGTGCCCTGGTGTAAGATTTAAGCCACTGGGACTGTGCCCCGGTGTTTTTGTTTTTGTTTTTGTTTTTTAGAGGTTTTTGCTGTAGGACGCGTGCGCTCACCAGACAGAGACAGAGACAGGAAGCGAGAAATCCCCCCCCAGGGGGGATGGCCACACTGCAATCCTTTCTCCTCCATTGTCCTCTTGGGATCTTGGGCACGCACGTACACGCACCTGGCATGATTTCTAAGCCACTGGGTCCGGGACACGAACCACGGTCGACTACATGGGAGTCCAGCAACATAGCCATTATGCTAACTGCTGGTCCCTCGGTGTGAGATTTAAACCACTGGGTCCAGGATTCAAACTGTGGTCAACTACATGGGAGTCCAGGAATATAACCATTCCACATCTGCTGTTCTCAACAAATGCTACCTTTTATCACCTGATATAAAATACTTTTTTCATCGAAAACTACCATGTAGATTGTTGTCTTGATGACTTGATGAAAAGTGTATACAGAATTTCAAAGGCCCCTTTCTTTTTTGAAATTTTGTTTTTGAAACAAAAATTTTTACATTGTCTAAAATCTAGGGATAAAATAGCGTCCTTCATTTTGGTACCTTAGTTTGGATAAAAGTTGTACTCCAATATGCTCATGAGAAAGAATATCTGTCAAAGAAAGAAAAAGTATGTTTATATACCAGGTCTCATAGTTAAGTAAATTCAGAATGTGCTGTATACTGTTTTCCAGTCTTAGGCATTTGCAAGTATGTTGGCATTTTACAAGCTCTAATAATTAAGGCATTTCAAATATTTGTTTAATTTTGTTTCATCTACTGTTTCTCAGGCATCAGTGACTATGAACCCCTTTTCCACAGGCTACATTATAGAAGTCATTTTCTTTGGAACACATTTTGAGAAAGAGTAAATCAGTGTTTTTTAAGCTTCTCTGACCTTGTTCCAGAGTAAGAAATAGCGTTTACATCACGGTCCATCATGCACACATACGTAGCTGAAACAAAGACACAGCAGGCAATTTAAGTGTGAAGCACTCTGATAATTCCTAGTCTGGTCCACTTTTAAAATGTCCACTTTTGTAAAATGTCAGTTTCAATCTGTCTTCATAGATCTCAGACTCTGCTAACGAGCTGTAACTTGCTGTTTAAACCAGCACTATCCTTGGCAATATTGTGAAGCTGGTCTTGTGTGTCTTTGGCATCAACTTATTCATCTTTCAGGGATTCTTCACCTCATACTCCTGGCCGGTACCAAGACTTCATTCTTCCCAAGGGGATCACTAAGGGGATCATGAGCTCTGTGTTGAGTCTCTGCAGTATGTATGTGGGAGAAATGTAAACTATCAGCTGAGTGCTGGCCCATTTATATCAGTTTTCACTTAATTTCAATAACTTTGTAGAGAAATGGAACTTATATCTATGGAAATGGCAGAGGGTCAATTAAGTGGTAAGTTAGGATGTCCAGGGTAGGTTCACTGATCGAGAAGGGGTCATGGAAGGCCAGGTAATGGCATAATGGCCACACTACTGGAGTCACGTGGGAAAGGACTGAGTTTGTGTCACCGACTTCTCTGAACACCATAGTGTGTGTGTGCCTTGATCTAGGCTGGCCGAGACTAGAGGCAGATTGCATTGGACTGAGTTTCTCTCTCTCTCTCTCTCTCTCTCTCTCTCTCTCTGTGTCTTTTTTTCTCTCTCATGGAAGAAGGAAAGAAGCTTTAAAAGAAAATGGGGTGTAACGGAGAATATAGTGGCTCAGTTAAGTCTAGAAAGATGAGGCGAATTTATGGGAGAGTTTAGAGAATTCAGGAGATGCATGCTGCGGAAGATTAGGACACCCCGTGAGCCAGCTGCAATCACACTTAATTAATAAAAAAACACCCCAGAGGTGGTGGCATTTGGAAGAGTGATGTTTTATTTCTTTTCTTTTGTGTTTTAAGGTTTTTGACATAGGATGCATGCACTCACCAGAGAGAGACAGTGAGAGGGAAAGTAAGAAATCACATGCAGGGGGGATGGCAACACTGTAATCCCTTCTCCTCCACTGTCCTCCTGGGATTTGGGGCACACACATGCACCTGGTATGATTCTCAAGCTGCCAGATTAAGGACTCAAACCACAGTCAGCAATGTGAGAGTCCAGCACCTTAACCACTATGCCACCGGCTGGCCCTGGTGCTTTGTTTCTTTGGCATGCATCACTTGGAGCAGTGAAGTCAAGCAGTCTTTCTTAGCCCCTTTCTGATTCCACATCTGAGCAGCCATGAGTTCAGGAGCTCCCTGGGAGGTCCTGAGGGGCCTTCGTTATACAAAATCCCTTAGTTATAATGACCCCTTGGCATGGTATTTTAAGGATACACAAAGCTTTATAATTATCTGATATTTTTGCTTATTAATGTTTCTCAGAAAAACTTTGTATTTGTATTTAAAATAATCAATATAAATTTTCATGTAACTAAGTATGGGCAGTGTTTATTATGTATCATACACTTTTCATCTTATAGAAGTATTTGTCTACTGTTAGTGGACAAAAATGTTGCTTTCAAATTTAAAAAATACTTTGTCATTTCAAGACATTTTTATCTTTATAACTCTTTCACACTTACACATATTCTCTCTCTCTCTCTTTTCTTAAAGTGGGGCTGGCAAAGCACGAATCAGCCTGTGTTCATTGGTTATGGTCCATGGAGAATTTTTTTTGGTAGACTGTGTTTGCAAAAGAAAAATTCCTTTGTAATTCTGAAAGTAGTCCCAGGCATTAAAAATTATATTATAAAGTATTATTAACTCAATTTTCTCATGGTGGTTCAATTTTCTCAGATTTCTATTGACTAGCTAAAAAGAGGGAAAAAAATGACTTTTCAGCTAAACCTTGTAGCTTCAACCAGAAGCTATTTTAAGAAAGGGCCTAGGAGGTGGAGAATGGAGAAGCTGCAAATATGTCGCAGGAGACTGGCATATGTTTAAATCATATGTTTCTAAAGTTTGACTGAGCATGAAATTTCATTTTATGAGAAGGTGCCCTTGGGAGTAGAGGAATGAAATGCTGGTGCACCTGCTTGTCCAATGGCAGCCAAACTCTGAAGCAAAGTCTCGGCCAACGGGTTGCCCATCCGTGCAGCCAGATCACTCTCGATTCAGCTCTGAGTGTGAATAGTACATGCCATTTCCTTTTTTTTTTTTTTTGGAGAGGTTTTTGCTATAGGGCACGTGCTCTCACCAGAAAGACAGAGAGACAGAAAATGAGTAGTCACCCCCCATGGGGTATGGCCACACCGCAATCCTTTCTCCTCCATTCTCCTCTCAGGATCTTGGGCATGCACGCACATATGCCTGGCATGAGTTTAAGCCCCTGAGTCCGGGATTCAAACCACACTTGACTACATGGGAGTCCAATGACATAGCCTTTATGCTAACTGCTGGTCCCCATGCCATTTCCTAAAAATGACCAAAGAGAAAGGAGACATTTCAGACCATCAGCTGACTCTTCATCTAACATTCTTCAATATTATGGGCACCCTCTGCTTTTCCTCTTTTTTTCTTTACTCTAACATTTGAATTTCCACTGTTTCCTTTTTGTTTCATACACTCTTAACTAGTGTCTTTTCTCTTTAAAGAGTTATTTAATTTTATTTATCACTATTATTATTATTTTGATTTGCTCCAGGGCACTGTGCTCACGAGAGAGAGAGAGAGAGAGAGCCTGCAGGTCCAGGTCTTTCACTGCATTGGGCCCTGTGGGAGTCCAGTGCCTTAACCACCCCATCACCTGCTGGCCCCTGCTAGTGGCTTTTCTACGCTTTGGCAATTCCTCTTTTACTGTGTTAGAAATTCTACTATGTCATCTGTTCTAGTTTTAGATGACGTTTCAGTCTTTCTTAACAGTATTAAACAATCATGAATCAAGGTTCTTTCATTGTTCAGTTTACTCCATATGATGGGGGAGGGGTGTAAACAACTAGGCATTTTTCTTAAAACAGATAAATATTTACCAGTTTTTCAGTGTGCACAAGCATAAGAGAAGTAGAGGTGCTTGAACATTTCTTCCTTTCCTGGAACTTAAACAGCAGGAGTGTTTTACCTTGAAAATGGCTGGCAGGCAAATCTCTATAACTTGTTTTAATCCTTCTTTACAGCATTGGAATATTTAGATGTTAATGAGCCTTTGTAAAGGCAGGACCCAAATATAACTGTGCTGGATTTATTTTTCTAGTGCAGGATCTGTTGCAAAAGCCATCCTGTGCTGTGTTTTCCTGGAGTATGTCTTGTTCAAAATAACAGTTTTGATGTTCCTTTTCACCTGAAAAGAATTCTGCCAGGGGCTCTCTGCTCAAGAGCGGCCCTGCAATACCGAAGCCTAGCGTGGGCAGCAGGTGAAGACTGTCCCTCAGGAAATAGTTTACACTCTCACGCGCTTGAGATAGCATATAAATCAGGAATGAAAACAGCAAAGCAGAAGAACCCCTCAAACTCCCACATTTTAAATCCACGTTAAAATCATCATAACGGTGTCTGGTAAAGACGAATATCTCTATTATAGATTTGCCCACTCTCAAGTCAGAGCTGTGATGGCTCTTTTCACTGTCATCATCCATCAGGCATCTTTAGAAATACCCGTCTGTCCCTATACTTACTGTTCGCTTACTTTCTTAGACGGACACTGCGATCGTATTGACCGAGAATCTAGGTCACTGCATTTCTTCTGGATTTCCCCGAGTTGAGGAAGCTGAGTATCAAGAAGTGGAATCTATCCAAATGCTATAAGTTGAGGGTTAAGAGGTTTTATGATAAAACCCATGAATATAGAGTATTTATAATATACAGGGCTCCCCAACACAAAACATGCAGTTAATGGGGGGTCGTTTACTGGGGGCCCTGTATCCTAGTGCTTTGTAGAATCCTGCTCCCTAGTTTTGCCCCGTCATGGCCATTCCCTGGAAACCCTCCTCTCCCCTCCTGGCTGTCTCACCTTGGGTGTGTTAGTGGTTCCACTGGCTGCCAGTGCCCCCGTGGCACCAGAGAGTTGAACAGTTCTAGCCCAAGGATCAGATTATTTCTGAGTTTCCAGCCCCTGATATCCAAACCACCCAACCCTATAGATTTTGAGATCCTGCTTATTCCAGACAAACTGTACTCACTTTCTGACCCCAAAACGTTCATTTTGCCCCTAACATCACAAGATGGTAACTCTCTGCTTTCCCTTCTGACTTGATTTTACTTTGAAAAATACACAGTCCTTTATTTTATTTTATAAACGAAATGAGTTCTGTAATTTAAGGCCCAGTAGCCAGCTCCGCCTGACTCTTGTCTGCGCCCTGGTAAGACCTTGAAGGTAAAAACAATAACGGATTGTCCTAGTGGGAGATGATTCAAAGAGAGATCGACAGCCACAGAAATGGTCAGACACAGGAGCAGGGTTGTAGCATCACATGCCATTTTTCACTGCCCTGTTTATGCCCCCAAACTTGTATCTGAAGTACAAAAGGAAAAGCAGGATCATTCTGTCTGGAAAGGACCCGAACCCTGGCTGCACGTGGGAGCAACCACATTTGCTGACATGCTTGGTCCTGGACTCGTCTAAAACCAATGTCAATTTCTATCTTGGCAGAAAATGTAAAAGGAGGCATTGTCACATGTTGTCTTTACTTCTCAATTCATTCCCTCACTGATTCAAGTTAAACTGGTATCCTAGGACTGGCCACGTTCCCGACTGCTGGTCTGTCTCGGAACTGTACCGCTCATAGCTCTTTTGCCCTTCATAGGGAAGGGGCAGGATATACTCAAAATTATGTTTCATATTACAATTTACTTTTGCCTCCATGTTACTTCATTATTTCAGGTCGTTGCCTTCATTTCAAATATGTAGCAACTGCTTTGTTGTTTATGTTTGCTTGTTCGTACTCTGGTATGCATCGCCTTGGCTCTCACTATTTATTGAACTAACTTCATAATCCTTGTAAGGATTAAATGAGGTAGGATATGTGAATTAGTAAGGATATAAACAAGGCTGGTTCAACAGAGACCTCATAATGCCCATGACTTAATCATGATGGAAGTTTAATTCTCTCACCTGAGCAATCTGGGAAGTTGTCTAAGAGTTGATGAGACAGCCTAAAGCCT
>NW_006159840.1:2507725-2526233 GCF_000334495.1 Tupaia belangeri chinensis | reverse complement strand
TCCTGCTTTATTGCTGTCCCTGGGTTGTTAGTCTCAAACGTGTGGTCAGATGGTACTCCCCACTAAGTCTGCTCCAGGAAAGGGAAAGGTGAGACACTTACATCCTTTGAAGTTTCCGACGCTGTAGTCCATCTGCTGTTTCTGATCGCGTCCTATTGGCAGTGCTTAGTCAGATGGCTACATGTAGCTGCAAGGGAGAAGAAGAATGTGGTCTTCAAGTCGATTGCCATATATTCTGCTACAACTAATTTTCCTGTAGTAGTAGAGTAAAGATATTTTGGGATCAACTAATTATTCTTGTAAGCATGAGATGTGCTTAAAAGACAGTGATTACTAAAAAAATTATAGACATAATTAATACAATTTCAAGTTCAAGTGCTCATGGTTTTTACTCCCTTAGAACCAAACTTAGGACACTGTAGGCAGCTTCATTTTCATGGCCCTATGTTCATCTGATTATCACCATACAGCTTTCAACCTCTACCACAAGAGAAGAGCAGGTATTAATTCATGTTCCGATTTGGAAGAATGGAACTATGGGTTCTGTGACAGAACTGAGTCTAAATATCCCAAGGACCTTCCCTGATGAATTACCCATGCATTTAGAACAGTAACAGTTATAAACTGCCTTTGGAGAATTGAAAAAAAGTTTTTCAAATTATTTTCCATGTTCTGTGATTCAGATAACAAAACCTGGTTGAAGTAAGCAATATCTCAGGGAAATCATTGACAGACCCTAATAAAATTAAAGCACATTAGAATGGCCCCTGTGGAACAATGTCTTTTCTTTTGAAGCTTATGGGCTTAGAAATCTAAAAGCCACTGAATTTAGAATTTGTCAGAGAAATGAATCATGAGGAACAAACTTACCGGACATTTTTGTTTAAGAACTTGAACCCTGGTTGGTTGCAGAAGAATAAGAACCAAACCTAACGGAGGGGAAAGATGCATATATTTACCAATCAGCATATTCTCTACCTATAGATAATTTTTTGATAGCTCCATTATTATTCAATAGTTGCTTTATTGGCACAGAATCTACAAGGCTTATTAGTTAGATAAAATCAAGGGGTGGCATTTTCAAAACTGTGACACACAGATGCATATGATTTTGATGTGACGTCACACAACCCTCCAGGATGGGACATATTTGTGGTCATGGCGATCTCGGTGTGGTACATTGTTTAATTTTTCTTTTGGAATTCTTCTTTGTACTGTTCATGACCATTATCTTAACCTCACTACTAATAAATTCTTTCTTTGCACAAATACAATGCAATTACCTTGTTTGAAAGTTTTGTAGTTAAAGTTTTAACCTAGAAATGCCACGCTAAGTGTCCTGTAATGGCTATAGATGAGACGATCACAAATGATCTCTTTGGTTATTTCTACTTTCATTCTTAAGAGTAGGACTTTAAATCTGGATTTAGAAATAACCTTCCTTTTCTTTCATATACTAACTACACCTTAAAATGGAAAGTTGATGCAGTCTTGAAGAATTTTCTTCCCATTTTATGAAAAAAAATTCCGTAAGATATCACGGGGTTGAAAATAGCCAATATAGAAGTAGTATGATCATATAACCTTTTCCAAAAGAAAAATTCAGTTTTAGCACATGATATACAAAAAGGAGGGAGATTTTAATAAAATAAACACACACACACACACACAACCTAGATAGTAGCAAAAAAATATACATAGGGATGTAAATGAAGGCTATACATCAGTTAGGATGCTTTAACTTCCTGTAAAGCGGGCTCATTCATATCATGGCGCAAGTTCAAAAATGGAGAGGCTTTGGAGTTGATTAACTATTAATAAATTGCTCAATGATATCCTCATGGCCCAGGTTGTCTCTGTATTCCACTATCTTCAGCTTCTGATTGCTCCATACAAGGAGAGACTATTCACCCCAACATGTCAATATTCCTAGGTACATTAGACTGAACACAAAGTAGTGAAATAGGCCTTATCTGTAGAAAAAATAGTTCCTCCAGACTACCCAAATCACCAACCTGGGGAACCCCTTTTGTTTTATCCTACGTCTTTCATCTCTTTGAACTCTGGCAGGAACCGAACTGTTGACATCCAGGTCATTATTAGACAATTAACTACGGAGAGCAGCAAAATTTAAAGCTGGAAAAAAGTGGATACTGCTTATATGTCTACACACATAAAAGGTAAATGAAGGTTATTATTACCCGTCCTCAGAAGAAAAGCGCAGTTTCCTTAATAAATTGCCATGAAGCAAATACCTTCACTACAGGAAGTCAGCAGAGACCTTTCCCCACTGGAAATTTAATCCGATCTCTCTTATAATTAGTGATTAAAGACAAATGACCAATGGGAGTTAAAGCAAAAGCCTGAATACTTGATTAAGTTCTAAGAACTAAAATGATGAGCTGGTCCTACGCGCCTCATCCCTTAACGTGCTCGTCCTTTTATGTTTATCCTCGTCGTTTCACTCAATTGTAGCCTTAAGTCTTCCTGAAAAGAGGCGCAGATGTGGTTCCTTCACCAAGGCCTGTCAGAGTTTATTGCCCTTTGGATATATTTATCTACAGAGCTAAACGCCACTAATAAGAGAAATACAGCCTCATCAGAGCTAAACCCCTCGATCGCTACCCAACACATTCACCTTAGCCCTTTGCAGTACGGGCTAATATGAGTTTTATGGACAGCAGAAACACTGCAAGCTGACCTGGCTGTTGCTTTTGAGATGCCCATGGTCAAATAGGACTTCTACATTTAAAGGGTCTTGCCACTGTTTACTTAATAAAAATCGGTTCCAGTACAGTGAAAGTCTAGGAAAAGATGTTTATTCCAGTAGTAAATATGCTAAAAGTAAACTGTATCAAAATACTAGTTTTATCAGTACTTAGCAATAAAAAAAATCCATAAAAAATTTTGTATTTTGCTTTGCTGTTTCTCCCTTCATCAAGTTAAATCCTATGCATTCGTCAAGTCCTTATCCAATGTATTATTTTCCAAGATTGCACCTTATCCAAAATCCAGGGGGGGGGCTCACTTGTTTATTTGTTCGATCATTTGTTGTCACTCTGGTTTCCCTAAAAGGTAGAGCTGGAAGCAAGGTCGCAAGCTATAGCAAGTAGTACTACAGGGTACATTGGCATTTCACATAATTAATCATGTTTTCCTGTTTAAGTATGTTCCATGCCATTTTTGGGTCATCTTAAAATATTACATGATAGGTATAAGAAATCCAACTTTAACTGGTGTCCTTTCATTTATCTAGCACCCCAACTGAAGTGGTAGAACAGTTAAGGAAAGTTGATACAGCTTTAAATAGTCTAGGCAATGTGGACCTCAAATAAAAAAGAGATTGGAGGGACCTCAAAAAATATTGAGGATGTAAAATTAACATAAATTGGTGCCTGGTTAAATGTTAGCAACTGAAGGTGAATGGTGAGCCTTTGAGTTCAGATGATCTGGTGGGTGGAAATTCCATTCACTGTGCTTCTCTCTTTTCCTTTCTCATCTGCATAAACTTCCTGAGTAAGCAATTCCACACACTAATTATTGTCCACTAATATCTTGAGCTAGCAATATGATATGATTAGTGTGCATCTTAGTTTTTAAAGTTTTTTTATGAGAGAGGGAAACATAGTTTTTTAATACATAAATATGATATGTAATGATTGATTTATACATTTGAAAGTGACTAATATATATATCATTAATGTAGTTAGGTGCCATGTTGTAGAGCAGACCTCTAGACTTACTCATTTCACGTAAGTAAAGCTTTATTCCCATTGAGTAACAATTCCCCACTTCTTCTCCCAAGAATCCCTGGTAACCACCATTTCTATGAGTTTGACTAATTACATACCTGATAGAAGTGGAATCTTGCACTATTTGTCCTTCCGTGACCGATCCATTTCATTTAACATTATGCTCTCTAGAGTCATCCATGTTGTTGCAATTGGGAGAATTTCCTTCTTTGTTTAAGACTGAATGATATTCCATTGTGTGGGTACAAGTAGGTAAGCACTACATCTTCTTTATGCATCTATTGATGGATGTTAAAATTATTTTTCTGTCTTTACTATTGTAAATATTGCTGAAGTGAAGATGAGGGCCCAAATATCTGCAAATGTTGTTGGAGTATTTGGATATCCATATACAGTAAAAGAACTGTGACTGAGACCTTGTACTATGTGAAAAAGTGATTATAGATCACTTTACAGTTACTATGGTAGTGTGCATTGGACACTGATACTTGGCTGACTGAGGCCATCTGGGAAGACCAGGTATAGGACCTAGCCATCCTAAAAAAAAAAAGAAAAGAAAAACTGGCTGGCATGGCCAAACCTATAGCTCCAGCTATTTGTGAGGTGAGAGGATTGTTCTAGTGAAATTCTGTCTAAACACACACACACACACACAATGCAGACACACACACACACACACACCCCTATTATAGACTTAAAAGTAAAGCTTAAAACTGTAAAGCTTCTAAAAGAAAATATAGGTGCATGCTTTGTGATCTTAGGTTAAATAAAGATTTTTAAAATCTAACACTGAGGGGCCAGCCTCAGTGGCCAGTGTTTGGGGGAGCTGAATTCCCACATGGCTGACTATGGTTCAGATATGGACTTAGTGGCTTGCTTTCTCACTTTCCCTCTCTCTCTCACTCTCTCACTCTTGGATCAAATTGAAATTAATAAGTTAATTAACTAATGGAATAATTTAAAATAAATAAATAAATAAATACAGAACTGAAATCACAATCCATTAAAAAATAAGGAAAGGGCAAACAGATGGCGTAGTAGTTATGTTGCTGGACTCCTACATGGCCAATTGTAGTTTGAGACCTGGACCTGGTGGCTTGAAAATCATGCTGAGTGTATATTCATGTGTGCCCAAAATCCCGAGAGGAGAATGGAGGAGATGGGATTGTGGCATGGCCATGTCCCCTGGGGTGTGATTTCTCACTTTCTCTCTCAGTGTTTCTGTTTCTCTCTAGTGAATGCACACACCCTAAGGAAAAAAGAAAACTCTAAAAAATATAAATTGGACTCTATCAAAATAATAATCCTTCAAAAGATACTATGATCATGAAAAGATAAACTCAAGACTAGAGAAAATGTTCACAAATTATATATCTGGTAAAGATTTTTATTCAGAAGATCTGAGTAATTTTTTTCTTTCGAGAGATTTTTGTTATAGGGCATGTATGCTCGGTGGAGAGACAGAGAGAGACAGAGAGACAGTAAGAAAGAAATCACCCCCTGGGGGGGGGATAGGCATGCTGCAATCCCTTCTCACATGCTACTGGTGTGAGTTTTAAGCCACCAAATCCAGGACTCGAACCATGGTTGACTACATGGGAGTCCAGTAACGTAACCATTATTCCATCTGCTGGCCCCAAGATCTGAATAATTCTGAAGACTGAAAAAATAAGAAAAAAAAAGTAATAATAAGTAAAATATTTTAATACATCCCTCAACAAAGTTGGAAAGATAGCAAGTAGACACAGGACAAGATACTTAACATCATTAGTCAAAAGGGAAGCAAATTAAAACCACAAGGTTCCATTACCCACGTATTAGAATTGCCATTCAAAAATCAAACTACAATCAGTATGTGGAACACCTGGAATTAGAACTACTCATGGGTGTATAAGTGTCAAGACATTTAAATACACACTGACTCAATGAGACCAACACTTACACTCCTGGATATTTATCCAAGTGAAATGAAAACTTATGCTCACCCAAAAATCTACATACTATGGTTAAAGTAGCTTTATTCTTGACAACCCAAACCAGAAACCACCCAAATGTCTTTCAAATGGTGAGGGGATACACAGATCATGGTTCATATGATGGAATTTCATGTACAGTGGAATACTAAGCAGCAATAGAAGAGAATGAAGTGTTAACGCTCACAACATAGATTAATCTCATATTAATCTCAGATGCAACCTGCTGCATGAAGCAAGACACACTCAAATGCTACTACCGTCCAGAAAGATTAACCTATAGGGACAGTGGTCTCCAGAGACTAGAGTTCAGTGTAGGAGTTACCTTATAGGGACAGTGGTCTCCAGAGACTAGAGATCAGGGTAGGAGTTACCTATAAAGAAGCAGAGGGAAATTTGGAAGAGATGGATCTGTCTATACTTTCATAAGCAAGAGAAACAGCACCCCTCAATAAGGTCTCAATAACACAATCCACCTCCCAGTGTCAGTCAGCCTAGACCATGGACTCATATGTGCCCGGCATACTCAGGGAGGTCTCCTGATGCAAACTGCAACTTCCACATGAGTCTACCTCAGAGAGCATGCCATGGTCTGCCCTCTTTAACTTGATTTTGATGGTGGTTATATGATGATATTAGTTCGTCAAAATTTGTATAACTATACAATAGAAAGGAAGAATTTTTCCTTATAAGAAGTAGAAAAAATTGTTACTTAATGAAAACTAGAAAAATTAATTATTGGGGTCAGCCAGTGACATGGTAGTTAAGACAGCTGGATCCCACATGACAAGCTGCATGGTTCTAATCCCAGACCTGGCAGCTGAGTGCATGTATGTGTGCCAAAATCCTAGAAGGAAGGAGAAGTGAAAGGATTGTGGCATGACTATTCCTCATGGGGTGTACTTTCTTTCTGTAGCAAGACCATATGCCCTCTGGCAAAAATTTATAAAAGAAAGAAAAATAAATTACTTTAAAAGACTTATACTCTACTGTTTATATTATCCTGGACTATTCAGATGGCAAATAATATCTCTATCATCTGCACTCTCATAGTGCATACCTTCTTGTTCTATTTATCATTAATGCAATTCTGTCTTGAAATGTAGCTATTTTTATGTGTACATATATATGTATATATATATATACACACACAAATATACACATGTATATATATGTGTATATGTACACGTGTATATGTTTGTATATATACATGTACACATGTATATGTTTGTATATATGCATGTGTGTATATGTACACGTGTACATATACATACATGTATATGCATATATGTATATAACGTGTGTATATGTACACATGTATGTGTTTGTATATATAATGTACACATGTATATGTTTGTATATATATATACGGCATACTCAGGGAGGTCTCCTGATGCAAACTGCAACTTCCACATGAGTCTACCTCAGAGAGCATGCCATGGTCTGCCCTCTTTAACTTGATTTTGATGGTGGTTATATGATGATATTAGTTCGTCAAAATTTGTATAACTATACAATAGAAAGGAAGAATTTTTCCTTATAAGAAGTAGAAAAAATTGTTACTTAATGAAAACTAGAAAAATTAATTATTGGGGTCAGCCAGTGACATGGTAGTTAAGACAGCTGGATCCCACATGACAAGCTGCATGGTTCTAATCCCAGACCTGGCAGCTGAGTGCATGTATGTGTGCCAAAATCCTAGAAGGAAGGAGAAGTGAAAGGATTGTGGCATGACTATTCCTCATGGGGTGTACTTTCTTTCTGTAGCAAGACCATATGCCCTCTGGCAAAAATTTATAAAAGAAAGAAAAATAAATTACTTTAAAAGACTTATACTCTACTGTTTATATTATCCTGGACTATTCAGATGGCAAATAATATCTCTATCATCTGCACTCTCATAGTGCATACCTTCTTGTTCTATTTATCATTAATGCAATTCTGTCTTGAAATGTAGCTATTTTTATGTGTACATATATATGTATATATATATATACACACACAAATATACACATGTATATATATGTGTATATGTACACGTGTATATGTTTGTATATATACATGTACACATGTATATGTTTGTATATATGCATGTGTGTATATGTACACGTGTACATATACATACATGTATATGCATATATGTATATAACGTGTGTATATGTACACATGTATGTGTTTGTATATATAATGTACACATGTATATGTTTGTATATATATATACAAATATATATATATATATTCTGCTAAAGGGCACATTTGCTTGCCAGAGAGTATGTGTGTTCACCTGAGTGAGAGAAGGTGAGAAAGCACCTCCCATGGAGGATGACCATGATCCCTGCTCTGCTCTTCTCTCAGGATTTTGAGCATGCGCTTGTGCGTGTGCACACACACACACACACACACACACACTCACGTGCTTGGCATGTTTTGCAAGCTGCCCGATCTGAGACTGGAATTATGCATTTGGCCTTGTAGAATCCCATTGCCTTAACCACCACACCACTTAGCTGACCCATAGCTATTCTTCTTTTTAAATTATTTTTATTTTTAATTGACACAAAATAATTTTATCTATTTCATAATAATTGTACATATTAAGGGGTACAGAGTGATATTTTTACCTATATACAATGTATAATGATCAAATCAGAGTAAGTAGCATGTTGTTTACCTCAAGCATTTACCATTTCTTTGTGCTGGGAACTTTCAAAATGATCCTTTCTAGTTATTTTGGAGATATGCAAGAATTAATGGTTAACTATAGTCACCCTGCTGTGCTATAGAGCAATATACTTACTCCTCCTATGTAGCTGATTTTGTGGCCATTACTCAGTCTTCCCTATTTCCTTTCCCCACCCCATCTGTCCCAGTCTCTGGTGACCACTATTCTACTCTGCTTTTGTGAGATCATATATTTGTTTTCCCAATAATGATATAATCTCTCAAGAGAAGGAATTAAATTTTACTTGTATTCATTTATGTACAGAATTAACAGACTTTTCTTTCAATAAAACTTTTTTTAATGACCATAATTACAGGATGGTAAGCAGTTCATTGACTTCCAGGGTTGATTCCATTGATTTATTCGCTAAGGCCTATCTCTCCCAACCTACATCTCATCTTACTTCCATGTATAATGCTCCTGAGACTTCCACTTGGTCTAATAACGTGATCCGAACCAGGCAAGCCCTACCATTCCTTCATCGAAATAACTCAAGTATAAATTGAACATCTGGCTCTGTGACAGCCCTAGGTTGATGGTGTTGGCTTTATTTACATATGGAGCTCAAAACAAGATAGAGACAACCAGGTAATCTAGTCAGTTTTGCAATAAAAACATGAAGACAATTTGTGTAACTGTTGGGTTGTTGGTAAAGTCATCACCCATTTTTGCTTAGAAAAACAGAAAAATACATCATGGCTTTCTCGATGACCTAGTAGAGTGAAAGGGTACGTAACAGCCTGGGTAATGTGGTTGAAGATTTTCAAAAAAGAGTAATCTCTGGGTCCAGCTGTGGTGGTGCAAGTTGGAGAATGCCACTATGTGGTGGCTGAGGCCACTTAGAGGGCCTGGGTTAAATTCCCACCCCTACTGGAACAGGCCAGGCACTGTGGTATCTGTGGTCCTTGCTAACTGGGGGGCTGAGACAGGAGCCTCACAGTTACCATATCATGATATGATAAGACTCTATGAAAAATAACCTCTGTCTCTCCCTCCCGCTTTCTCCCTGGTTCTGCTCACTTCATCTCTCTCAAACGAAGAAACAGAAAATTAAAAAAAAAAAAAAATCTCTGCAATGAAGTTTCAGAAATAAACCTGAAATATCTATATTGAATAGGCATAAACGGGCCTTAGGAGAGAGGCCGCAGAAACAGCCCAACAGAGTATGGTCACCTGTGAAGCCATGGACTATGGGAAACGAAGTGTTCATCATGCCAAAGCAGCAGTTAGATGAAGGGACACAGAGAGGCAAGACTGGACAAGCAGCAGCCACATTCTGAAGTGCATGCATTGGGGGTGGAATAAGCAAACTCATGACCAATGGAGTGTGGGGACTGAGGTTTCTGGTCTGGGTCTGTCTACACGATGATGCCCTATGACTTCATTACAGCTTGGATGAGCAGACTTAGAGAATAAGGAGTCGAGTGCAGCTCTGAACATGGGTCATGCAGTGATATACATGCATCTGGAACTAGGAGAGTGGTCTAAACACATGTTTCCTGGCAACTCTGTCTGCCTCATGCTTCAAGTCTTATTTTCAGTGTAGTTTCTTGTAAGAAGATCTAAGAGTATTGATTCATTTAGTAAAACACTGTGATTAACTACTATGTGTGAGGCAGTATTCTTGACACTCATGAGAGAAGTGATGTAGATATCATTCCTGTCATCACGGAACTTAAAAACTCATAGGTAGAATGAGGAAGACAAAGAGTAAGTAAGTAAATAAATAAATAAATAAATTAGTAAACAACAATTTTCAGAAATTGAGATAAGTGTTGTAAGAAAATGAACAGGGGGGAATGATAACAGAGCAACGGGGCAATGGCTCAAGAGCCCAGTGAAGCCTAACATTTAAGTTGACACTTGAAGGAAATTAAAATGCTGGTTGTGTCTGGGCTAAGAACACAGCATGTTAGCCCATGCAAAGGGGAATGTGAAAGGTTAGAGTAGGAAGGAGGCCATAGTTAAGCACCCCACAAAAATCTATCAACCAAATTAAGAAAGAAATTTTATTAATATAAAAGCAAAATTCAAATTGTGTACAGCATTTTGAAGAGATTTGTTCTTATCAAAAGTTAATGCATGCCCAAAATTCTGAGGGGAGAATGGAGCAGGGATTACAGCATGGCCATCCCCCTAGGGGTGATTTCTTGCTTTCTCTCTGTGTCTCTATCTCTCCAGTGAGCACTCAAGTCCTATAACAAAAATCTATTAAACAAAGAAACAAACAAACAAAACAACTTGAGGGACATGATAGTCCTAATTTGGGAAGTTGGAGACAGGACAACCATAATAGAGAGTGAAGGAAACTCATTGAACCCATACCAAACATGTTTAAAGTAACACTCATACGTTGTAAGGAAAAAAAAATCTAGATGTGGTCTAAATTGTTTCTTATGGAATATTAAAGATCTGAAAGCCAGCTGATGGCATGGTGGTTAAGGTGGCTGGCCCCTACATGGTCGACTGTGTGATTCAAGTCATAGACCCAGAGGGTTGAAAAACATCCCAGATCTGTGTGCATGTGTGCCCAAAATTTCAGAGGGATTAAAAAAAAAAAATAGAAGGGATTGTGGTGAGGCCATCCCCCATGAGGGGGTTGCTTTCTCACTTTCCCCTCTCTGTGGATCTTCAGCTAGCACATGTGCTCTCTAGCAAACAGAGAGAGAGAGAGAGAGAGAGAGGGGAAGGAAATAATGAAAGCTAAGGAAGGAAGGATGGATAAACTGACAGACAGGTGAACCTGGAGTCTGAAACTAAACTTTCTAAGTTTGTGTCTTGATACCACTCCTTATTAAGTATGTGCCCTTGGGCAAGTTACTTGATTATGTGTGCTTCAGTTTTCTTTGTTTTTAATTTAATTTTATTTATTATTATCATAATTTCATATTACATTGAATCACATATAACTTTACAGTGTATTACATTTATTTTTCCAAAGGGAATACCATGCATATCAGTCAATACAAAGACATTAAAATCCCCATCATCATTATCAAATAGCTTTTTATTATTTTTTCCAGGTATTATTATTATTCCACTTTTTAAAAACATTCTATTACTATTTCTCATTTTGCTTGTAAAAAGACTTTACCCATCATGCAATACTTCTTAGACCAATCCAGCTGAGAATACTATACATGTCATCAGCAACACGTAATAAGCCATTTCTGTATTTCAGTTTTCTCATCTAAGAAACCAATCTAGTAAGTTTTATTGTAAGGGCTGAATTAACTAATGTGGTTTGCATTTAGAAAAATACCCAGCATGTGTTTACTTCTGCTATTATTAGTTTGTCCAGAAAGTCATGACATATTTTTCTATGCAAAAAATGCATCATCACTTTCCCAGCAACCCAATATTACGACTACTATTACTACAAATGGTTTGACAAAATAAGATCAATAAGAATAATCGCAATGTAGTGCCCAGGTTGGTGATGCCTGCCATTGTATTTTGTCCTATAGAAGCTTATGATTAGGGTTGGCAGCGCAAGACAGATAATTACTTTATTTCTTTTTTTGTTTTAGAGAGATTTTTGCTATAGGGCGGTGCAGTCACTGGTGAGACAGAGATAGAAAGTGAGAAATCACCTCCCAAGAGGGATGAGTATGCTTCAATCTCTTCTCCTCTAGGGATTTTGGGCACACATGTAGATATGCCCAGTGTGAGTTTTAAGTCGCCAGGTGCAGGACTCAAACCACAGTCCACTACATGGGAGTCCAGCATGTTAACCATTATGCCATTTGCTGGTCCTCAAGTATTTACTTTCAATTTACTCCAAGATAAAAACATTCTGTCTGATTCTAACAATCCAACAGAAAAGACAAAGGAGTGTGAAATCATCTATGTACACTGTTAGTCATATTCTGCAGTAGTGGGACTACCACACATGTGAAGGCTTACTTGGGGGTGGGTCTGTGCCAGGACATCCTGCTGTGTGTGTGCACCAACTCAGAAACATGGCAGGGAAGCCAGCGTTGATAAGCCAGTTCTCAGGAGGGCTTAGCGGACATACCGCCAGACCAGGTGACCTGAGAACCTCTTGAGCCCGTGGTCCAGTCTGTAAATTTTGGTGAATAATTTCTGCCTCCTTTCTTTCTTACACGGATATTATAAGAATTCATTAATACTGCAAAGTACTTTGAACACCTCTACAAAGTGCTTTCTTGTTATCTTATTACATTTGCTCTCTTGCCAATCTTTTGAAAGATATGTCATGAATATTAAAATCCATCTTGCATATTTTATGTTGTTTTTATCATGATGAGAGAATATTAATTTATCAAAGATTTGTGATTTTCTAAAAGTTGCCTTTCAGGTTCTCTGGCAGTGTGCTTTGTTAGCCTCAGCCATGGCATGGATGGTAGGAGAGCCAAGATGGAGGATTAAATGCCTGCATTTTGCCAGAAAGGGTGTGATGGCCAGCTCTGTTCCAGCACTTTCCTTTCCTCTTTTAAGCTTAAACCACTTTTAAGCAAGTTAAACGGCAAATTTGTTTAAATGAGCCAGATAATCTTTACAATATCTTGTTCAATCAAATATGCCATCCTTTTTATGCTTATATGTATTTGACCCTAATGACTAAAATCCATTCGACTCAGACACATCTGAAGTTGCCCAAACCTTTGTGCCTGCTCTAGGAGCCATCTGCCTAGAATGTTGCAGCCCATCCCGTTACTCCTACCTTTCGAAGACTCCATCCAATTTTCAAGACTCCATCCAAACTTCACCTCCTTTAAGAAACCTACACAGGCAGAATAAACCCTTCTCCCAGGCAACCCCATTGTACTTTACATGATTTCTTGCTTGTACGATATTTTACTGCAGTTAATTATTTGCATTCTTATTTTCTTCCAATATACCTTGCTTTTCCCTGACGTCCAGTTCACATGGCTGCTCATATTAGCATGAATTACATTCGGCTGCTCAGAACAGAGATTAAAAACTGCAGTGGGTTAAGCCTGACAGAAGTAGATTTTTATCTCCAGTAGAAGTCTGGGGGTAGGCAGTCCAAAGCTTATATGCATCCCCACGGCGGTCCAGGATCCAGGTTCTCTACTCTCTGCCCATTGCCCTTAGAGCATGGCTGTTTTCTCAAGATCACTTCTTGGTCCAGGATATTTCAGGGAGCATCAACCATCCAGCCCATGGTTCAAGCAATAAGAAGAGGAAAGGAGAATGGCAGGCTAGAGTTTACATTAGCTGTTTTTGTCTTTTGTGTAAAAAGAATCGAATATATATGAAACTATAACTCTGTACTTATATATTCTTTGGCTAAATTACTCACTGACTACTTCTAGCTGCAAGAAAGTCTAGGCTGAGACATCAGCAAGGATTAAGTTTTCAATGAATAGCTTTCAATAAAACCCAAGTCCAAAGCATGAACTTTTGGGGAACATTCAGTTACCATCCACTACGACCAAATTTCAAGATGGAAACCTTTGGGAGAGAAACCATTATCAAAGCCATAGCAATGCTCATAATCACATTTGAGATTGGTGTTATCCTTGGCGCATGAATGAAAACAGGTTAGAGTGTTGTTTCATTAAGACACCGTGCTTACTCTGTGTCCATCACAGTTCTCAGTCCTTTATGGGCACTAACCATTTTAGTCTATAGAATGAGCCTATATGGAGGAATGATTATCATCTTTTTAGAGGAAGAAACTAAGGCACAGAGGGTTAACTTACTAGACCCACACTACACCTGGCAGTGACAAGATGTGGGTTGAGGAAGTCTAACCACAGGACGTGTGCTCTTAATCCCTGTGCTGCTGTATGGGGTCTTCAAAAAGTTCATCAAAAAATGTGTATCATGAAAACACTATGCATGGATTTCAAGATTGTGACATTAAACTAAATGCTTACTGTAATTCCATATTCCCTCAATGAAGTACCCTAGTGTGTGCTATGTGAAGCAGGGTTGGCTTCTGGCTTTCTCTGATGTCGGACCTGGGCTTTGCTTTTAACAACTTCCTATGCATTTTCATCTTTTCTCTCTGTCCATTTATCAATTACTTTCCTTTTCAGTTGTTTTGGTGCTTTTCAGATTTATTGCCATTTTCTTTATCTGTGTATGTATGTATTTACTTACATTATTGCCAGAGGTTGAGCACACTCACTAGAGAGAGAGAGAAAGAGAGAGAGAGGGAGAAAGCAATTCCCAACGAGGCAGGTTCACTCTGTGATCCATTTTCCTCTATTTCTCCATTCCTTTAGGATTTGGGGCATGCCCGCTCACGTGCCTATTGTGTCTTTTTAAGCCCCTGGGGCTGGTATTTGAACAATGATTGGCTATGTGGGATCCATCTCCCTATGCACAGAACTCCCTGTGCGTAATGCGCTATGAGGCCAGGCCTTGTCATTTCATATCTTAGTTTGTGAACTAAAATCACTTAAGTAGCTTAGACATGAATATCAATATGTGTGGTCACGTGTTTGTGTACTCTTGGTTACACCGACTGTTTAAATCAATAGCCAAACCGACAGCTCCCCTGTGCTGTGTTACAAACTACTTTTATGAAAAGGGTTTGATGATCACCTCCTGTGGGTATGCTGTTTTCAGACCAGATAACACACAAATGTGGTTAGATAAACTCTCCTTCAAGACCCTCTGGAGAAAGAGGTTACTGCCCTCTAATAGAGTGATGGGCCGCAACTGCTTTATGACTGTTCTTTGTGTGTTTACCGTCCTGTGCTTAGCCCTGCTTGACTCCTCCTCCTTCCTACATCATTCACCGTTTAAGCAAAATATACCACAACAGTGGCAAAAATTCATTTTTAAGTAATCTGGTTGTTTTTTATGTTTATTTACTATCCACATTGATTCCCACAAGCAGTTTACATGTATTGTCTCTAAATCAAGGACATTTTACTTCTTTCAATTTTTGTCATTTAAAAATATATAATCCATAAAACAATATATATTGAAATTCAAATAATTAACTTAAATATTAATTAAACAGCAAAACAAGTGAACACGCTAGGTTGATCTAGTGTGTTTCTTTGAATGGAGTTAACTACGATTTGCACAGTTGAAGGATTCCAGGTATGTGTAACTTGATTTGCCAAAACCCGTTAAGAAGTGAAACATTAAGAAAATACGATTTTTAAATAATTATTTTATTTAACTTTATTTATTTATTTTAATTTGACCAAAGTGGGGGGGTGGGGGGCACTCAGGGAGAGAGAGAGAAAGAGGGAAAATGAGAAAGCAAGCCACCGGGTCCAGGACTTGAACTACAGTTGATCATGTGGGAGTCCAGTGCCCTTAACCACCACAACACTTGCTGGCCCCAAGTAAATGTGATTTTATTTCAAAGATTCAAGTATATATTTTCAAAGTTTTGGGTTTGAGATTCTCTAGACTTGTTTAAAAATTCATAAAATTTATCATTTTTAACATATGTTTTGAGTGAATTGTTTTGGAAGCAGCGTGAAAATTAGTTTGCAGAAATGTGAGTATACCATCTTGAGTTTCAACAGTAATAATATCATATATAATTTTCTAGTAGTCCTATGCTACTGCTTTAAAAAGTAATTCATGTGACATATAGGCTATTATTTAGAAAAACACAACTTTTAGAATAGTACATATTACTGACACAATCAATCTATGTGTGGTGGACTAAATTGCCTTCTTTTGTGGAACTGCTGCGGGAGCTCCTTTTGGACTGGTTTGAGGTTGTTTGGCAACCCTCAGAGATATGACAGTTGTCTCATTCCTCTAGTGGCATTGGTTTGCTGTAAAGAAAACAAGGAAGCCAACCAAAATAACACCATTCTCCTTTGAAAGAATGCTTGAAAAGCAGAGAGCTTCTCTATTCTGAACTCAACACAAACATCCGCATGTGCACACGCACACTCTTGCTCACACATTGTGCTTTATTTTTCAGTTGTCACGATTGTTTTTCTTTACTGTACTGCACCTCACACCTCTGCAGCCAAGCACAATTTATATTGCCAAGACAGATGCTATAAAACGAAGCCGAACATGGCAGGCGTTGAAAGAGTTGTGTGTTTGCAAATGATTACCTGTCATAATATGTTTCTCAATTTCTCTTTTTTTTCCCTAAATTATCATGAAAAACACAAGGTTAGAAAGAAACTGTGGTTTGTAGTCTTAGAAATTATCGCTTTTACTGGGAAGCTGGAGGAAGTCATTGAATTTTGGAATGCCAGAACTGAATCTTAATGAAATTCCAAATTGAATGTTCAAAACCATATTATTAAGGCCAAAGCTTTTATTCTAACAGTAATCCTGATTTTCTATTTTTCTGGATTTACTTAGTGACTTAAAATCAATCAAATACCTAATTCTTTTTTTAAAAAAAATAAAATATCTTGCAAAGGCCCTTTTTTATAAATGAATGTCATTAGTGACATTAACTTGTCAAAATTATAATGGACTTGTCTACATTTGGGTATCTGTATTAAGCGGCATTTATTCAGAAACCTAGTAGATTCATAATGCTTAAATCAGCACACAGGAGTCCCACAAACACTTTCTCTTCTTTGGGATGGGCCACGTGAGAGCAATTGGTGCCTAGAAATATTTTATATCATTTCTATAATGGATTGGAAATGTTCTTACTCTTTTTACTAATCTTGGAGGCAGATGCACGTTTCTTCTTTATTACACCTAAACTGTAGCGTGAGTTCACAGCTAAAATGGAAGAACAATCTTTTGTCCAAAAGCTAGCTTTGGCCAAACCGATGATGGCCCACGGGTGGAGGTCACTGTGATGCTGTGTGATCTTTGTGGCTCTGTGGTACTGAAATACTGATTCTCTTTATCCTGGAATTGGCAATACTTACCTCCTGTTTCATCGTAAACCTCTGTTCACAGTTTTTACCTCTTCCTGTGTCTGACCCTTTGTGTCAATTCACTTCATACTGGATTTTATAATTCTTTGTGTATCTTCATAGGCTCCTTATATTCAAGGGATTCTTCATACTTTTGTAGATAGTCTACTCAAAAAAGTATTGACGAACACCTATTTTCATATCACAAAGGACTTAAGATGATAATGAGGTGAATAATTAAGGGTATTGACATGAATGCCAAGAGAATACTATTGATGATGCTGAAGGTATTATGAGTTTAATTTAGTTTCTGCTCCCACCCTCAAAAAAGTGGCAGAACATGTATAATATACATATGAGTACAAATAAATTTTCAGTGTTGTATTAAACTGAGTGCCAATACTTTAAAGTTCTCCTTTAGGAGGACATGGCCCATCTCTGTGTTTCAAGGATAGACTGGATGAGCATGAATCATTTTTTCCCTCATTCTCAGCCTTACCCTTTCTTTAAATTACTTTTTAGTTACCTCCAATCTTCTAAAAGTTTTCAAATTTTATTTCATCTCTCCTCAGTATCTGCTTGTGTGAATGGGCAATCCCAGTTTCTCCAATGTTGGACCACCTGACGTGGTCCCATAGGTCACTGATAATCTATCCATTTTTTTCTCTGTAGTCTCAAATATGGATAGTTTCTGTTGATATTTTATGATGATCACTGCCTTTCTTCCCCCTCCATTTTGTCTAATCAGTTGTTAATCCCTCCAGTGTATGTTTACTTAAGATATTATATTTTCTATATTTTCTATTTGGAATTTTTCAACATTTATTTCTCTCCTTACTATGAATATACTTCCTTCTACTTTCTAGGACATAGGAGCATGTTTGTAATAGTAGCTAAACATTCTTGCCTGCTAATTTCATTATATTTGGTTGTCAGAAAAATTGTGACTTATTTTTCTATGTTAAAAATCCATCATGCCCGGGACTAGTAATTGGTGTAATGGCTATGTTGCTGGCCTCCCATGAAGTCAACTGTGGTTTGAGTCCCAGGCCCAGTGGCTTAAAGTCATGCTGAGCACACGCGCATGAGTGTCCAAGATCCTGAGAGGAGAATGGAGGAGAAGGGATAATGGCGTGGCTATGCCCCCTGCAGGGTGATTTCTTTCTTTCTGTTTCTCTGTCTCTCTCCGTCTTTCTGCCGAGTGCATGCGCCCTATAGCAAAACCCTCTCAAAAAAAAAGCATCATGACTTTCC
>NW_006159840.1:2505822-2507694 GCF_000334495.1 Tupaia belangeri chinensis | reverse complement strand
CTACAACCTAATATTTGTCATTTTTAGATATTTTTCAATTGATAAAATTTTTTCCTGGTTATGGTTCATAGTCTCCTAATTCTTTTCACCCCTGGTAGTTGTTGTTTTTTTTTTTTTAATTGGATTCTGGACATTGTACATTTTGTTTTTAGATGCTGGATTTGTAGTATTCCGTTAAAGAGTGTTTGACCTTATACAGGCCACAGTTAAGTTACCTAGGATCAATTGGTTCTTTTGAGGATTGTTTTTCAGCTTTGCTGATTGGGTCCAGAAATTCCATAATTTTATGAACAATTTATCACCCCCATGATGACATTAGTCTTCTCACGACTATACCAGATGCCTCGTATGTTACAAGGTCTCTCCATTTTGTCTTTTGGGAATGCAATTCTTCCAACTCTGTGGGAGCTTTGGGAATTCTTAATCCCCATGTATGTGCATGTAATTTTGTGTGTGTGTGTGTGGAGAGGTTTTTGCTACAGGGCACCACCAGAAAGACAGAGAGAGACAGAGAGATAGAAAGCAAGAAATCACCCCCCAGGGGGGATGGCCATGCCACAATCCCTTTTCCTCCATTCTCCTCTCAGGATCTTGGGCATGCACACACACGCGCCCTGCGTGAGTTTAAGCCACCGGGTCCATGACATGAACTACGGCCAACTAAATGGGAGTCCAGCAACATAGCCATTACACCAATTGCTGGTCCCTGCATGTAAATATTGAGATAACCTCTTTGCATATTCTCAGAACACTTCTTTGTATAGCAAACTTCTTTTAGGTATTCTACCCTACAAATTTTAGACTCGTTAGGTTCTCTAAACTTTGAGTTCTGTTTTCCCTATTCATTGAAACTTCTAGACTGTTTTTTTCCCCTTTCCTCTGATATAGTCTCAAATCCTACAGGTAGTTAGCTGTATCAAACCTTTGTATGCTCTTTTCCCATTAGGATCACAATCTTGTGTGAACCTGACATCCAGTGTCAGTGGCATGGTTTGAATGTTTTTCCTCTCCAAAACTCATGTTGATATTTAGTTGTCATGTAAAAGTGTTAAGAGGTGGGGCATTTAAGAAGCAATGAGGCCATGAGTTTTCTTCCCTTATGAATGGATTAATAACATGGAAGGTTTGTTATTGAGAGGTGAGTTCATTACAAAAGGGCAAGTTTGGCCCTTTTCTCTTGCTCTCTTGTCCTTTTGCTATGTGATACCTGCCACCATGTTATGACTCAGCAAGAGGGTCCTCATCAGAAGCCAGCATTTTGATATTAGAGTAGTAGAGTTCACAGCTTCGTGAACTGTAAATCAATAAATTTCTATTATAAATTACCCAGTTTCAGACGTTCTATTAAAGCAGCACAAAAGATAGTAAGAAGAAAACAGTTTGCTTCTCTGATTTTCTAATTGCTTTTAATAGAAGGGCAATTTCAATAGTGGGAATCCTTCATGTGAAGAATTGGAGGTCTCAGGTATAGTTTTAAATAATTCACCTGCTCTCTTTAATCTTCACAACTGTTACCTGAAATATAATTTCCATTTTATAAATAAGGACACTGACCCTCAGGAAGTCTGAGTAGCTTTCCCAAGATCATTGTTCTGGTAAGTAACAAGTAAAGATTCCATTACAGTTTTGTTTTCTTTCAAAGCCTGTGCAAAACAATGTTTTTATACATTCCCGGTTGGATTTCCACATTTATTAGAAATAAAATCATTCATTAAAATAAGGTAACTCATTTGAAGCTGACAGCTTTTTAAAAATGATTTTTCTGTGATAGTCATGTTAGTGTATTTTTCTTGAAATAGTTTGAGTGTTGCTTTTAAAATCCCATAAAAGCTGACATACTTGATAGAGGAATAATTTTTCTATCCATTTTTC
>NW_006159840.1:2459305-2505811 GCF_000334495.1 Tupaia belangeri chinensis | reverse complement strand
CACTTCTTAGAACCATTCCCCTGACCACTTGATTTTAAAAAATTGTATGTGATTACTTTTAAATTTTTATATACTTGCATACAAAGTAGATAGTTTAATACATATTGATTTAATTTCTTTCTCCTAAAGTTACCTGCATTGTTGCATGAAGTAGAATCCTTCACATTTCACATTCAGGCAAGTTGATATAAAAAATACACTCAAGCCTTTGCTTTATAACTTGGTGTTAATCTCATGAAGTAATGAGTTCACAAATGACTGAGGATTTTCCACCCAGGGTTTCTGTAATTAAACCTAAAATCGGCAATTCAGTTGATATTGTGACAATGATGAGAGCAGAGACTACCCTATAATGAGCACTCGTAAAGACCATTCTTCATTACCCTTTCAGCATACTGAGGGAGGCTCTACAATGTGAGTCTTTCAAAGTCTGGCTTCTTTCACATAGCATTATGTCTTCTATATTCCTCCACTTTGACTTAAATGACAGAGTCTCATTGTTTCTTATGGGTGAGTAGTATTCTATAGTTTGCATGTGCCAGTTTTTCAACCAAGTCGTCAGTTCTTGGACACTTAGATTGACTCCATGTCTTAGCAATTGTGAATAATGCTGCAGTAAGTACTGATGTGCAAATGTCTTTTGGGCTGAGTGTTTTCTTATTTTTTTTGGTAAATACAGAGGAATGAGATTACTAGGTCTTATGGTAATTCTATTTGTAGGTTTTTGAGGAACCTCCATATTGTTTTTAGCAGTGGATATATTCATTTACATTTCTGTCAATAGTGTAAGAGGGTTTACTTTTCACTGCAGCCTCTCTAGCACGTGTCATTTTTTTATTTTTTTGATCCTAGACATTTTAATTGGGGTTAAATGGTATTTCATAAAATAAGAGATATTATTTTTTCATATGCTTTTGACTGTGGTTCACATATAACAAGAGATATTATTTTTTCATATGCTTTTGACCATTAGTATGTCTTCCTTGGAGAGTTGTTTATTCAGCTCACTTTTAAATTGAATTATTCCTTTTTTGTTTTCAGATGAGCTGCTTACACTTTCTAAATATTCTGGCTATAAATCCTTTGTCTGATGCATAATTTGAAAATATTTTTTCCCATTCTGAATATTGTTTCTCCACTCTAATTGTTTCCTTTACTGGGCAGAAGCTTTTTAGCTTGATGTAAACCCAGCTGTGTATTTTTTGAATTACTGCCTGTGCTCTTAGGGGTCTTATTTAAGAAATCTTTGCCTCCTCCAGTGTCTTCAAGACTTCAAAAACTTTCCCCTAAGTTTTCTACCAGTGTTTTCACATTTTTAGGCTTTATATTTAAATCTTTGATCCATTTGAATTGATTCTTTTTAATGGTGAGAGAAAGTGATCCAGTTTCATTTTTTGCAAGTGGATATTCAGTTATTCCAGCACCATTAGTTGAAAAGGCTTTCCTTTCTCTACTTCAGTGTCTTGTACTGTTTATCAGTAGATCAGCTGGCTGTATGATTTGGAGTTTATTTCTGGATTTCCCATTCTGTTCCATTGGTCTATATGCCTATTTTTGTGCCAGTACCATACTGTTTTGATTATTACCACTTTGCATTATATTTTGAAGTCAGGTAGTGAGATGCCTCCTATTTTATACTTTCTGCATAGTATTTCTATGATGCTACAGAATCTTTTATGATTCCAAACAGATTTGATGATTGCTTTTTTTTTTTATTTCTGTGATGACTGTCTCTGATATTTTGATCAGATTCACTTTGAATATGTAAGTTAATTTGGGCAGATCTGACATTTTGATTATATAGATTATTCCAATCCAAGAACATGGAATGTCTTTCCTTTTTTGTATCATACTCAATTTCTTTTTTCAGTTTTCAATAGTTTTCCTTATAGATGTCTTTCACCTCTTTGGTTAGGTTTATTCCTAGGTGTCTTGTTTATATTGTGGCTATTGTAAATGGGATTGCTAAAATGCTTACCAGTGGACAAACATAAATAAATGTGTCATAACATTCAATGAAAAGCTATTTGGACATAATAAAGAATTAAATACGGATTCAAGCTCCAACAGTGACAAACCCTTAAGAAAAGTATGCCAAGTGAAAGAAGCTAGTCATTAAAGACCATTAATTTTATGATTCTGTTAGTATAAAGCTTCTGGAACTAAGAAATCTGCAGAGTCAAAATATATTTTAGTGGTTGCTTAGGCCTGGGGAATGGGGAATAGAGATGAGAGTTGAAGACTGTAAACAAAATATTTGAGGTTTCCCTTTAAAACAATGAAGTGTCCTACATTTGACTGTAGTGGTAGTTAGTATCTGTGACTGCAGTAAAGAAACCGTTGCTTTGTCCACTTTAAACTGATTAATTGTGAGGAATGTGAATTATGGCTTAATAAAATCTGTTAAAATAAATATGGTAAAAATTTTAAGAAAACAAATGAGAAAACTTATCCCTAGGAAGGTTAATTAACTTGCCCCAAATTCTGGAGTCTGAATTTATTTATTTATTTATTTATTTATTTATTTATTTATTTATTTATTTATTTCAATTCATTTCCAGAGGGTGCATGCACCAGCCAAATACAGAGACCATTAGAGAGAAAGGGAGGGGGGCAAGAAGGCATCCCCACAGAGCACAGCAAAACCACAAGCTCCTCTCTTTCGCCTCTCCTTTCCGTCAGAATCCTGAGCATGCAAACACGTATGCCTGGCATGCCTCTTAATCTCCTGGGTCTAGGACTCATGTTACATGGTCCGTCATTTTGGATCCAGACACCTCTAACACCTAGGCATAGGCTGGCCTTTACAAATCTGAATTTAAATCCATAACTGCTTTATAGTTGTTTTTGTTTTTATTTTGTTTGTTTTTGTTTTTGTTTTGCCAGAGAGTATTCATGTGCATAAGAGAGAGAAACAGATTAAGAGAGAGAAAAAGAGATGGGACCAGCAGTTAGCGTAATGGCTATGTCGCTGGACTCCCACGTAATCAACTGCGATTCACGTCCCAGACCCGGTGGCTTAAAACTCACACCGGGTACGTGCACATGTATACCCAAAATCCCAAGAGGAGAACGGAGGAGAAGGGATTGTGGCGTGGCCATCCCCCCTGGGGGGTGATTTCTCGCTTTCTGTCTCTGTCTCTCTCTCTGTCTCTGGTGAGTGCACGCGCCCTATAGCAAAAAACCCTCTCCAAAAAGAAAAAAAAGAGAGAGAGAGAGAGAAAGAGAGAGAAAGCACTCATCAGTGGTGGCTGATTACATTGCAATTCATTTTCCTCCAATTCTTTATCCTATCAGGATCCTGTACAGGTATGTGTGTACATTTGGAATGTTTTTCATCCCAACAGGGCTAGGACTTGAACCCTAGACAGCCATGTAGAATCTGGCTTCCTTTGCACAGCATCTGACTGCTACATTGTGGGGCCAGCCTAAACCCATAACTTCTGATGACTCAGAAGCCTAGTTGTGTATTATTCACACCAAGTAAATAAATGAGTCAAGATTACTAAATAGCTAGGCTCTATGTGACTAGATACTATGCACCAAATCATAGATTTATCTTTCAGTGCATCTTGTTCCTGTTACTGAGTGACGTGCGTGTGTGTGTGTGTGTGTGTGGTGTGTATTTGAAATAGTTCACTTTTTAAAATGTGCCAGATGGTGTTTGCACACACCAAAAAGAGAAACAAATCAAGAAAACATCCCCTACCCCCATAGAAGATGATCATGCAGCAATCCCTGCTCTTCCATATCTCCCTCCTTTCAAGATTCTGGGCACATGTCTGGCTCAAGCCATGGTCCAGGACTCAAGCCATGTGGTCTGACATATGGATACAGCTATCTTAATCACTAGGCCACAGGCTGGCCCCAGTTACTTATTTTATTTTATTTTTTAATTTACTATGGGGTGTGTCCACTTGCCAGAGAGAGAGAGGGAGGGAGAGAGAGAAGGCACTCCTCAGATGACCATACCACAATCCCTTCTCCATTCTCCCCTTGGAATTTTGAGCATGCATGCACACACATCCAGCATGTTTGTCAAGCTACTGGGTCTTGAACTTGAACCACACAATTGGACATGTGGGATCCAGGTGCCTTAACCACCATGTCACTTGGCTGGCAGTCAGTTATGTTTTTTTATCACCTTGTATGACAGCACACATTACTAGAATTATTCGCTCACTAAGGACTCTGACTATTTGCTAAGCAATTTTTCTTCAATTTCTTTAATAGTTTGTTGGTTCACATAGCCTTTTCCACAGTCAGCTTAAAGATTTAGTTGAGGCAATTAGACAAATTCAAATCAAAATATAACAGAACATATATACAACGTCTTGTCAGAGGTCTGGACTGAAGGTGTGCAGCTACAAGGAGATTGGACCAGGCTGAAGAGAGGAGGTCATCTGACTGGGCCTTTGGAGTAAGATTATATTTGAGTGACTTTTTAAAAGTAAATATATTGCCTCCCATATTATAATTGGTCTGGGTACATCCCAATTTAGTTTTTATTTTGGTCCTCAAATAAACTAGGGCTTGTCATATGGAGTACCTTTCCTTTGTGATCAGCAGTGGCCAGTGATGTCAATAAAGGTGCTAGGGATATGCCTCTCACGGCCACCTCCTTGCCTCTGTGTTCCACCTTCTCTGCCATGCCTGTGCTGAAGTCCTCTCATCTCCAGATGCACCAGTTGGTACACACACTGCTGTCGGCATGAGGACAAGATGTTTTCAGGACTCTCACAGAGTTTGTTATGGAAATATTCCAACTCGACTTTTTGAAAACATTTTGAGCCTCAATGAATTATTAAAAAGTGTTTCTTTTCTCTTTTCATTGTCCCAGTATGATGTGATGATGATGATGATTGTGTGTGTGTGTGTGTGTGTGTGTGTGTGTGTATTTATATAATCAGTCCAGCTGGAATAAAAGTGAAAATTATTTTAGTACCTTTAAAAATAATATTTAATCATTTCTAAAAAATAGTGTATTTTATGCAGTAGAATCTCCTTATGCAAGGGATGTTGTTACTGATATGCTATTGATAAGGTAGGATGCACTGAGTTATCTACCCCATTGTAGCAATAGGTTTTTGTTAAAATAACAACATATATTTATCAAAAGTACTAGCCTGAATTTGGTTGTCATAATTTTTATAAGAATATATTCTATTAAAGTGTGAACTCTTTCTCATGTAAAAATAGCTCTGTTGTAGTAATGGACTCTAATCTTTAGTTTTTAGCAGTTCTAGCACAGGGTCATTATTGTAATTACTTACCAGGAGAATGAGCTGACATCTACTCTTTCTTTTTGGCACTTCCTGCTTCCATCAAAAACTTTTTCCCAATCAATTCTCAATGCTGCTGTCAACCTTTCTTTTCACCTATGGCTTTGATCTCAGAGTAGCTTTCACTCTAAAGAGAAGCAGGCCTAAATCCTCACTCTTTGCTTCAAAGCCTTTAACTAGATCATCCAAGAATTTTCAACTTTCTTCTGCCTTCATTTATTTCTATTCAGACATTCCTGCTAAATAAATTCCTTGTCCTTGAAGAGTCTGGGACCATTCACGCTACGCCCTCTCTTTTGAAACTTCTCCCTTATACCTCCCTGACTCAGAAAGTTTCTGCATATGTCTCTAGCCAATACTCAAAGCTGTCTCAAATCTATAAATTATTAAACAAGTAAATAAACTAACAAACAAAAGTTAGGCTATTCAACTAATAAGCGATTTGAAGATGTTCCCCTTAACCCAAATTCTTTCATTTCTTTTGTTACTTGAAATTGAATAAAAATAATATCATTCACATTATATATATTGTGCCGATGGCCTGAACTTCATCCTTGGAGATCAATTGAGCTGAAATTCCTTCTTGGCACTGTCAGTTCACATGCTGTCTTGGGCCATCTGCCTCCCTTGCAAATGAATTTTCTCTTATGTAAAATGATGATAATGCCTACTATATTAGGCAGGGTTCTCCAGAGAGATGAAGGCAATAGGATATGTACATAGCTGTATGAGAGGGGCTTTATTAGGAAATTGACTCATGATTATGGTGGCTAAGTTCCACAACAGGCTGTCCATAAATTGGATGCTAGTAGCATGCTCAGTCCAAACCTGAAGGCCTTTGGATGTGGGAAGCCAATGGAGTAACCTCTCAGTCTAAGGCCAAAATCTTCCTCTGTGGATAAGGGAGCTAATGTAAGTCGTGGAGCCCAATGGCAGGGAAGCCTTACGTTGTGATGTCCAAGGTAGCGGAAGAAAAGTGTATCCCTATCTCTTGGGAGAGACCAATTTGCCTTCTGTTTTTGTTCACTCTAGTCCCTGACCAATTAGATAGTATCACCCACATTGAGAGCAGATTTTTCCCCCATAATCCACCTAGAGTCACACATTAATCTCTTCTGAAAACAGCTTCATGTCACACCCAAAATAATGCTTTATAAGATTTCTAGGTAGTCCTTAATTCAGACATATTGAGTCATTTGGAAAAATCATGACACATTTTTCTAAAAAGTGGATGAATATGGAAGATTTACTGCTAAGTGAAGCAAGCCAGACTATGAAAGAGAGACATTGTATGTCTCCACTTTATACCAAATGTCTACACTCATGGTGGAAACTGAAATATTAGAGACTATAAAACCATGGAAAATGGTTACAGGTACTGCATACAGTATGGGAGGGGGATGGGAGGTGGAGCAGTGTTGTAAGAAGGAAATCAAGGAGAAAAATAGACAAGACATTTAAGAGACACAGAAATGGAGGATTATCTATTGATGTTAGTGTGTATGATATCTTTCACTGGACTGCTGTGCAGTATATTCCTCCAGGAAAAATTCAATTTAAAAGCTGTGGTTATGAACACTGAATTTATAAAATTAAAAATAATAATAATAATTTTAAATGTATCATGATTTTTCTGACGATCCAATAAAGTTAACCATCACACCTACCTCATCCTTATAGACTTTTATAAATACTTATCAGCATACTGGGCATTTATTTACATCAGCATACAAACCTGCTATTAACATCTAAATTATGTGTTATTTGGTAAACAGCTTTTCATATTTCTTCATACCCACTATCTACTACCCAGTTTCTCTCTTATCCAGTTAATTTACTCAAGGAAAGATCCAGACTCTCTGTCATTCCTTTCTAACCTCCCACGCTAATCTTATAACTACTCCTACCACTCTCCTAAAGGCCTGCAGTGATCCTCACAAATGCAGCAGTCATTTTCCTCCGTGACTTGTGGACCACCAAAGTTCTAATCGTTCATCTACTACCCAGGCTACTGCTCTTCAGTTGCCCCGCTACCTCCTCCTTATCTTCCCAACCTCATAACTGCCCATCTGAATCCAGCCTTAGAACTTTTCACTGCCATTACACTTTTAAAGTAATATCTTCCATATCCTTGGCTTTATCTGCCATGATAGACTGATGACTATGAAATATCTATCTCTAGCTTTCTCTTTCTCTCTTCCATATTCTGACCTTATGTATTCAGCTTCCTCTGGATATTAGAGTTAGGAATAAGTATCTCAAATCTTATATGCCTAAAACAGAACTTGAAATCCTTCCTACTCAATACACTTGTCCTTCCCTCAAGAGACTGCCATCTCAAGCACAGCACCTCTATCATTAGTAATGACAGATATCAACATCTTGGGTCAGCATCACTCCTGTCTTTCTCACATAACCCCATGGAATCCATTGGTAAATCCCATCAATTCTCCCTCAAGCTAGATCCTGAATCTGATCACTTCACACATGCTGCGTTTCTACTCCTGGTCAAAAACATCATCATCCCTGGGACCAGCAGTTAGCATAATGGCTATGTCACTGAATTCCCATTTAGTTGACCGCGGTTCAAGTCCCGGACCCAGTGGCTTAAACTCACGCCAGACGTGTGCGCGTGCGTGCCCAAGATCCTGTGAGGAGAATGGAGGAGAAGGGATTGTGGCATGGTCATCCCCCCGGAGGGTGAATTCTCACTTTCTGTCTTTCTGTCTCTCTCTTTCTGGTGAGCACACACGCCCTATAGCAAAACCTCTCAAAAAAACAAACAAACAAACAAACAAACAAAAAACATTCCTCACAAAGTTCCCATGCAGTAGCCTTCTACTGGTCTGTTAACACCAGACTTTAAGCTCTAGAATTTCCTCAACTCATCCTTCAATAGAAGCAAGAGTGATCATTCTAATTCACACATCAGCTACACCCAGGCTGTGTAGTACCTGCCCACCACATTCACAATGAAATTTGAAGTGGCTGCTGCAACCTGCAGCCCTCTCCCTAGCTGATCTGCTGGGTCTCTCCAATCGCATCACCTACCATTCACAATGTCCTGCTGCCTTCAACTTACTCACTAGGCTCCAGAAAATAGGCTTCCAGACTGTCCCCTCCATGCTGTTACTGAGCTCCTATGACAGGGCCTTTGCACTTCCCATTCTTTCCACTTGCAATGCTTTCATTCCTCAGCTCTCAGCTCACATGCCATGTCCACTGCAGTGATTTCTGACCACACATTTGTAACACACCTTCCCATTGCCCTCTTGTACTTTTGTCCACAGACTCATCAGAGTAGATAACAGAGGTGGATATGCCTAGTCCTTGTCTGCACATGTGGTCCTGCTATCTCTAATCTCTCCCTTCCCATTTCTCTTAAGGTAACCACTGCCACTTGTTTGGGTAACTGTTAGAAGAGGCAATACTCATCTCTTTAGTGTCACTAATAATGTCACTGTTATTCCAGCACATTTCCTCAGTGACAGTTATATTTTAGCCTCACAGATACTTCATATTAGGTAAGGTTACATCTATCTGTCGGATAGAAATATTGTGTCTCAGACAAGCTAATGCATGTATGTATTCAAGATCATGAAGATCATTAGGAAATGATTCTGGATGCACAGTGTTCTGTAGTACTTGCTGTCTTTTATATATACCTCATCCAAGTTTTGAGGTGAAACTCTGGCCACTTTGTTTATCAAACTTTATTTAGCATCTAGATGTTAAATAAAGATGTGAGATGTGTCAGTAGTGGTCTTGCCCTCAGGGGCCACTGTTCCAATTCTTCCGCTGGCATGTCCTATTTTCCGAATTGAACCCTGTCCTCATGACCCAGCATGCGAGCTCTGCAGACCGACACCAAGCTCTAGACTGCCTTTCCCATCTTAACTCTCACTGCTTCTTGCCAGTCACCTTCCAGCAAAACCTGTCACTTTCAGAATCAGTTGGTTCCCACTCCATAAAATATTCTTTTATCCTCTACTTCTCTACTCTTTCTCATCTTCAAAGCTATTTCAAATCTAGCTCTTTGATAACTAAGCCAGCCATATGTGATGTTTTGTCCTCCAAGCTGTCATAGCATGTGACCTGTAAGTCTCTCATAACCAGCTAACTTCTCACCACATGTCAGGGATGTCTGTGTGTAATTTCTCACTCTTTGGCTGGTCTATGAGGCCCTTGAACAGATCGCATTTTGAGAATTACTGCCAAATCCAACACATAAGACCCTCGTATTAGGTTCTCCACAAATAATCTGTTAAATGAATGGCTAAATTAATGGGTATTTTTTTATTTATCCTTTTTAGGTCTTTATTAGGAGACTAGCATTGCAAAACATTTCCTGATATTTTTATATAAAAAAATACTAGGTATCTTTGGAAAAATTTAAGCCTTATCTCTGAGTCTTGGCATATATTTGCACCTACTGCTTTTTAAAATTAAAATAATCATTTTCTCCTCCAGGTACCAAGAAAGCAGCTCAAGGGATTGCAGAATTTACAGATACAGAAAAAGATTTATAGACATATTATTTCATTCCTGGATCTTATTTCAACTGTTACCCAAATAGCTTTGTTAATTCAGTCCCAAACTCCTTCCACATCCATAGCAGTCCTACGGGAAATTGAGTCACTAATATAAACTAAGATAATAAATGTTGCTTTTCATCAAATGCTGCATTTTCACAGAAACCTAGAAATGTTTTCTGTGAAGCAATGTGGAAGAAAGAACATTATACAACTAAATTCATTTTGCCATTATTGCATTCCCATATATTCTGGTTGATATTTGAGATGTTATTTGCTGTGTAAAAGCTTTCTCTTTCATTTTTAGCTGCACTCCTCTGGCTCCTGTTTACACTGGGCAATAATGCGATGTTCCCCAAGTTCCAATGCAGGCAGTGCCTGGTACCTACTGCCTTCCCAATAAATGACCATCAAGCCAGCCTTACCTAAATGTTCTATATGTTTCAAGGCAAAGTATGTCATGGTTGTGGGAATGGCCTTATGATTAATGAATGCCAAGAAGCTGTGCCTTTCATAAGGGAGGCATAGATTTTGAAACAAAAATGATTGTGAAAGCAACGTGTTTCAGGAAAAGTATTTTGAACTCAGGCACCCTTGAGCAAAAGAGAGGGTCTCAGTGTGTAATGAAGATCGAGTAACTGATAATCAGTGTAATTATAACCATCACCATCATGTCATCTGTTTGGCGAGGATCCAGACACTTAGAGACCTCTTTTACTATCCTGTGACAAAGGTATTATTATCTCCATTTTACGAACGATAACGTTTAAGCTTATGAAGATAAATAAATGTCCTTGTATCACACAGAAAGTTGGCAGTAAATCCAGGATTCAAGCTTTTATTTTTCTGGTTTCAAGATCACAGTCGTGTTCAGTATGTATCATGGGATTTCTTCATATGATGGTGCACTTGATATAGATGGAGCAGTGACTTTTTATACCGCTTCACCCAGGTCAAAATATTTATCATACAGAGCAGCAGGTAGGGTGGAGGTTAAGGCCCTGGATCCCACATAGCCAACTCTACAGTTCACGTCCCAGACCCAGTGGCTTGGAAATCACGCAAGGCACATGTGCATGCATGCCCCAAATCCCCACAGGCAAATGGAGGAGAAGGGATTCCAGCATGGCCATCCCCTGGGGGGGGGATTTCTCACTTTTCCTCCCCATCTCTTTCTGGTGAGCACACATCTGCGATAGCAAAAACTGAAAAACAAAACATCATCTGGGATACCATGGCCAATCTTAATGCTCACGCCATCTATCAAAATGGACCCTGCCGAATGTCCCTGGTGTTCCTACCACACTGATGCAGTCACTCCATGTCAGCCCTGGACCTCCTTGATAAACCATTGATATATTTACTTAATTATTTTAGGGTTTTTTTTCTTTTGTTTTGTTTTGTTTGTTTGTTTGTTTTTTGCCAGAGAGAGAGACAGTGAGAGAGGAAAAATAATAAATCAGTCTCCCCAGAAGGGATGGACATGCCACAATCCTTTCTCTTCTATTCCCCTCTCGGGATTTTTGGGCATACACATACACACACCCAGTGTGTTTTTCAAGCAGCTAGGTCCGGGACTCGAACCACAGACTCAGTCATGTGGGACTAGCACCTTAACTATCATGCCACCTGCTGGTCCCTCTACAAGCCTTTGGGGTGATATCCAATGTTATGTGTATGTATGTTTCATCTATTTTTTTTCCTGTGAAGAAGTTTGATTCCATCAGATTTTCACAGAGAGCTTTGTCCTTTAAAGGTTGAAACCCTCTGTTCAGTGGTGGGTTAAATAAACTGACCTGATCTCAAAAAGATATGTCTATTTAGGGAACAGTATTAAGCAGTATGAAGCAGAATTTCTGTGTCTCTGGACAGCATGGTAGAAGAGGGGAGAGGCTGGGAGGGTGGGCTTTCCGAGGGGTGGGTTACGGGTACCACTCGGTGAGGAGGGCCTGCCTGAGTGGGTGGAGCCTGGCTCGGAAACGTCTTACATTGTTGATTATATTTCCCTCAGTTAATTGGGTTAGGGAGTTTAGCTCTCCCTCCTCAATTCTAAAACCTCTGACACTGTGAAGATCATTTTCTCTCTCCTTTAACTAGCGAGTATTATTTTTTGGTTTTGTACGTATTTTAAACTTTGTAATATAGCTATTTTATCTTCACTGTAAATATTATACACAGAAAAAGTCCATTCCCACATATTATAAAAACAGTTTCACATTTAAATACTTATTCTGCAATTTGAGCAAGAGTTCATTATATATCATTTTAAATAACATTTATAACCAGGGCCAGCAGGTGGCATAGTAGTTAAGGTGCTAGACTCCCGCAGGTCCAACTGCAGCTGGAATCCTAGCCTTGGCGGCTTGAAGATCACACTGGGTGCATGTGTGTGCATGCCCAAAGTCCCTGGAGAAGAAGGGATTGCGGCATGGCCCTCCCATCCTGGGTGGGTGGTGATTTTTCACTTTTTCCTTTGCTATCTCTGTCTCTCACCCCTCTAGTGGGCACATGTGTCCTATGGCAAAAAACTTTAAAAAAAAATTATAACCAAACTAGAAATTAATTTCATTAAGTTCTCTGAATCAGATCTCACACAGGAAAAAGCCTAATACTAAATGAAATTATTACATATTTAAAAATAAAATTTGCATATTTACCTTTACTTTATAAATTAGCCTTAGAATGCTCTACTCTCTACTGAAGTGGGATAGTCGCATTTTGGTTGGTACCTTGAGGAACGTTCCAAGTTTATCCTTATTGAGCGTCCTTGTTTTATTTACCATTTCCCTGTGTGATAACTAGGGAATATACCAAGCTAGAAAAAATCTGGAGCACTTATTCTACATGTGTTTCTCCACCCTTCTATCTCAGTTCTGCATTATATGTTAGAAATATCAAAATGTTAAGTGTATAATACTTCAGACAATTTGACATGTATTTTATTACCATTTACAAGTATCCATCTGTATTTGAATCTTTATTTAATTCAGAATGATCACATTACTCTCACTGATAATTTCGAAATGTTTACAGAGTCCAGTAAAATATTATCCATTATAAACAAATTAAAGCTCATTTAATAAACTTTCAATATATCAGTGATGATGAAGTAATTACTGTAAGTCTAGCAAGTGCATTCTGATAATATGTGATCAAGAACTGTTGCTCTTGAGAATTTTTGTATCCTCTGGCTTCGCATCCCTTAATTTCATAAAGAACCTTTGACTAGCCACTATATAGTTATCCTACAAATGGTTCTTAAAAAGTTAGACATTAGTTGAGTATATATTTTATTTTTTAATTTGTTTTAAAGTCCATTTATTTATTCTGTGAGAGAGACAGAGACAGCATCAGAAACACACCACTCCCGACAGTGTTGACCCTGCTGTCCACCCCAGCTTCCCCCAGCCCCAGGTCATGGGCACCCACATGCCCACCGTACACAGGGAGGTCTCTGGACTTGAGTCAGGAACTTTCTCCCATAGGTCTGCCTCGCAGTACGTCACATTGTACCATTGCACCACCGTCTAGCCCCAGGTATACTTTTTTTATTTTTTTGAGTGAGAGCGATTTTTGCAATAAGGTGCTTTTGCTAGCCTGAGACACAGAGAGAGAGAGAGACAGAGAGACAGAAAGCGAGAAGTCACCCCAGGTGGTATGACCACCCTGCAATCTCTTTTCCTCCATTCTCTTTTCAGAATGTTGAATATGCATGTACAGGTGCCTGGCATGAGTTTTAAGCCACCAGATCCAGGACTCAAACTGGGATTGACTATGTGGGAATCTAGTACCTTAACCATCACTGCACCCGTTAGTCCCCCCAGGTATACATTTTAAAGCATTACCATTTAAGTTAGTTGGAGTTTTTCTTAGCCCAGTCATCTCTAACCAAATGCCATAAACTGAGTGGGTTATAAACTGCCGAAATTTACTTCTTATAGATCTAGAGTCTGGAAATTCAAGATCAAGGTTCCAGCAGGTCTGGTGTCTGGTGTGTTGGGGGAGGGGGGGTTCCTTGAGACAGTGCCTTCTGGATGCATTTGTATGTGGAAGAGGCGGCAAGGCAGCTCTCTGGGGCCTTGCCCTCATGTCCTCATCAGCTTCCAAAAGCCCAACCACTTAATCCTATCACTTTGAGGATAAGAGTTCAAGGTATGAATTTGGGGGAGCCACAGTCATTCAGATCATAGCAGGGCCTATCTGAGAAGGGCTCCACTCATCTCTTGAATCCCCAGGCAACTTTTCTCACGATGATACTGCTAGTATAAACGTGCAACTGAAAAAGTCATGTGGATTCACATTCTTTCCACAGTAAGGTGTGAGTGAGAAGATATACTGGGTGGTGTGATGACTTAGACGCGTTCTATGTTTTGTCTCTTTCACATCTCCCTCTCTTTTTACCAAATATGATGATCTAGATGCTGTTCTTTTATCATGGAGACTCATGGCCTTGATGCTTTACCAATCATTGAATACAATGTATCTTTGGGCTCCATAGCTCTTGAAACTCATTTCCTCTGATTTGCACTATTAAATACATCTTTGTTACTCTTTGACTCCTCTTTGCCAGCCAGTAAAGAAACGGGTCAGATCCTGAGGGTAAAGGTTGAATTGGCAGACTGACACATCGTGGACAGTGGCTTCAGTTTGGCATTGATTACACCAGGCATAGTCAGTGTGGCAGCAGGTCTTGCCTGCAACTGAGTAGGGACATTGTAAAATTGATTATGTTGCAAAGCATTCTGATATTATCTGACAGTTATTTCAATGTTTCTCTTGAAAGCCTTCAAACTTTGAACAAGTTTCCATTGTATTGGTTTTAGAAATAGATAATGAAAAGGGAAAAAAAAAGAGCTGAGGGCTTATAATAGAGCAGGACTTTAACACTGATGCAAATTATATCTGGTAGCAACTTCAGTTATTAAACATACCATGTTAAGGACGTATTACAAACAATCTATCTAGAACTGAATTAATATGAAGTGTGATTCAGTGAGAAAACATGGGCAAGTTTAAAGTGTAATATGGAGGGGCCAGCAGGTGGCACATGGTGGTTAAGGCGTTGGACTCCTACATGGCTGACCATGGTTCATGTCCCACACCTGGCAGCTTGAAAATCACACTGGGCAAGTGTGTGTGCAGGCCCAAAACCCCAAATGGAGAATAAAGTAGAAGAGATTGTGGCATAGTCATTCCCCCCCCCTGGGGGGGGAGTAATTTATCACTTTCTCTCTATATTTCTCTCCAGTGAGCACACATGCCCTGTAGCAAAAATTTCTAAAAAAAACAAAACAAAAAACAATATGGGGAAAACAATAAGTCAGGGAATGGTCATATTTCCTATAGTAAATGAGATGAACTACACTATAGGGAGGCTTATTTGTATAGACATCAGGGGCAGAAGAGACAGATTTCTTGACAGATGCATGAAAAAACTAGTTTTAACTCATAATGGGTCGAGAGTAGATACTAAAGCTCTAGAGAAATATTCAGTAGCTAGTATAAACAGAATTAAAAGTGGATTGTAGTTTAGGAGTAAATACAAGCTTCTTGAAATATCAGAAGAACCTTGCTTAAAGTGTATATTTATTTAACTAGCCACTGAGAAAACATGTGAAATTATGTAATTTTACTATTCCAAAATGAACCATGACAACATTGATCATATAATTTTATATTTTCCTAAGAAATTGTAAAGTAAGTGAATTAGGGTCCTAGAATCAACCTAAATCAATGAAACCTGTTTTAGGCAGGTTAGTGAGGATTAAAAGAAAATACTAGGCAAATGAGCTGAACAGAGGATCCTTCAAGGAAGACATACAAACTGCCAAAAAGCATATGGAAAAAATGTTCAACACTGGGGCCAGCAGGTGGTGTACTGAGGTGCTGAACTACCACATGTCTGACTGCAGTTTAAGTCTTAGACTCAGTGACTTGAAACTCATGCCAGGTGTGTGTGTGTGCATGCCCAAAATCCCAAAGAGAGAATGGAGGAGAAGGGATTGTGGCATGGCCATAACCCCCATGCAGTGATTCCTCACTTTCTTTCTGTTTCTCTTTCTGGTGAGCAAAAATCTCTCAAAACATAAAAGCTCAATATCCTTTATTTTAAGGGAGATGCAAATCAAAACCACAATGAGATATCACCTAACCCTAGTCAGAATGACTAAGATTAAAACAAACAAACAAAAAAAAATCAAGACAAGGGACCAGCAGATGGCATAGTGGTTATGTTGCTGGATTCCCATGTAGTTGACTATGATTCAAATTTCAGACCCGGTGGCTTAAAACTCATGCTGGGTGCATGTGCATGCATGCCCAAAATCCTGAGGAGAGCATGGAGAAGAAAGAACTGTGGCATGGTCATTCCTCCTGGCGGTTGATTTCTCGATTTCTGTCTCTCTGTCTCTTTCTGGTGAGTATAGGTACTTTTAGCAAAAGTATCTCTCTTAAAAAAATTAAGAATGATAAATACTGGTGAGGCTGTGGTGAAAAGGGAACTCTCTTACACTATTGGTGTGGATGTAAATCTGGAAAACAATATGGAAGTTTCTCAAAGATCTACAAATAGAACTATCATACAATCCAGCCATTGCACTTCTGGGTATCTACCCAAAGGATAGGAATACACTCAGTTGAAAAACACTTGCACATTCTTATTTATTGCAGTGTTATTCACAATTGCTAGGACATTGGAATCAGTCCAGATGTTCAACAACAGATGAATGGATTCAAAGTGTGGCACAAGCACACTATGGAATGCTACTCAGCAATTAAAATAAAATAGAGACCCTGGAATTTTATAGAAATGAATGAATATGGAAAATTTAGTGGATGATTATGGAAGATTTAGTGCTAAATGAAGCAAGCCACACTATGAACGAGAGGCATTGTATGTCCCCTCTTAATATATACTGAATGTCTGCACTCTGTGGCAGAAACTGAAAGATTGTAAGGTATAAAAGATGGAGAGCAACTGTGGACACTAGAGACAATGAGAGGAGGCTGGGCAATGGCGGTGGGCTGGAGGGAGGAAGTCAAGGAGAAAAAAAGCAAAACATAAGAGACACAAAAATGGAAAATTATATATTGATGATAATGTGCATGGTAATGTCTTCGACTGGAATAATATCCAACGTATTAATGCTGGGAAGATTAATTTTGTATGCTATGGAAATGTACACTGATTAAACGTAAAAAAATAAAATAAAATAATTTTTTTAAAAAAAAGGAAGAAGCAGCAGCAGCAGCAGAAAGGATTAGACAACAACTGCCCCTAGGGAAATTTGGGAAAAGGCTCTAAAGCCTATTTTGTCTGTCCCCGTCTCTGGCAGCCATGATTGACGGATAAGGTAGAATCATCAAATATTTTTTTTTAAACTGAATTTCTGTATCTTTTTTCTTCTTCTTCTTCTTTTTTTTTTTTTTTTTTTTGGGAAAAGTTTTCACTATAGGGTGCGTGCACTCACTAGAAAGACAGAGAGAAACAGAGAGACAGAAAGCGAGAAATCACCCCCCAGGGGGGTTGACCACACCGCAATCCCTTCTCCTCCATTCTCCTCTTGGGATCTTGGGCACACAGGCACACATGCCTGGAGTTAGTTTAAGCCGCTTGGTTCGGGACCCGAACCATGGTCGACTACATGGGTGTCCGGCGACATAGCCATTACACTAACTGCTGTTCCCTTTTTTCTTTTTTCTTTTCTTTTCTTTCTTTCTTTCTTTCTTTCTTTCTTTCTTTCTTTCTTTCTTTTCTTTCTTTCTTTTCTTTTCTTTTCTTTTTTTATTTTTTGGAGAGGATTTTGCTATAGGGCACGTGCACTCGCCAGAAAGACAAAGTCAGAGAGACAGAAAGCGAGAAATCACTCCCCAGGGGGGATGGCCATGCTGCAATCCTTTCTCCTCCATTCTCTCGGGATCTTGGGCATGCACGCACACATGCCTGGCGTGAGTTTAAGCCACCAGGTCTGGGACTCGAACTGCGGTCCAGCGACATAGCCATTATGCTAACTGCTGGTCCCAATTTCTGTATCTTTATGCACCACTCCATTTTAAGGAAACTGAGTATTCAGGAATTATCAGGTGCATGTGCAAGACAGTGCATTTGCTACTGCTTTCCATTTCGGAGTGAGAATAAGAAGCACGTGTCTCGGTCTGCCTCTGTGTACATGATGGGTGTCTGATGGCAGAAGCCAGTGTTTCTATTTCTGTTTCTCATTGTGCTTCCCATGGTGTTAAACAGTAAGTAGGTGCTTAAAAATACATTTATGTTGATCAAGTTCGTGTCCATGTTTCATAGAAGGAGACTATATCAGACATTAAGATCTACAGCACTCTGCTCCTTTTGCTGCTAAGAGGTGAAGTTGTTTCTGGAGATGACAGGTTGCCAATATCTGATAGGCTCTGACTCGTGGCTACTCTGACAATTTTCTACCTCTGTTTTCAATATAGTAATTTATCTTCTAATTTAAAGGAGCCACGTACTCAGGCAGGAAGTGTCTCTCAGCTATTTTGGAGTCATTCAACCTTCACTTGACAAATTCTGAGTGCCTGCCATATCCCTCTGTGAATGTGAGTCATTGCTCTGCTTGAAAGGGACCGCCAGTCCTACCAGGTTTGACCACTTGATCTTCTGTGGCTTTGACCATAATTCAGTACCAGAAATGGAAGAAGTATTGCACAATGGCTGCCACTATTTTTGAGGATAAATGATAAGCCTGAGTAGTTGAGAGAACAGAGACGAAATCGGCTTTGAATCCTTTCCCCAAATTTCCTGAGAGGCAATTTTTTCCTAATCCTTTCTTCTAATCCTCACTAGAAGATTTCCTGCAAATGAAACTGTATTTTATTTCCTTTAGCTTCATTCTTTTGTGGGAAAAAATATTGTCACTAATAAGGAAAGATATGATTGATAATATTTACATGTGGCAGTCAAATAGAACAAAGTATTGTGCCAATGAAGAACTGGAAAGAAAATGACCTCAGGTCATGCCTCCTTGAGAGCCGGATGGGGCTGCTGTCTTCCTTCTGAGGCGAGGTGCCATACAGGCTCACAGCCTGTGGTTATTCATAGAGCTCTTGGGTCTGGAAGACGAAGCGTGTTGAAACGGTCTTTATCGGTTGCATTTAGGGATGTGCTACACGATGTTGGCAGTGATTTTCCTGTTTCTATGTTTGCTAACTGTTGGTGTCATTCTTATTAAATCAGAACTGATGATGATGTGTCACATTCCCACAGGACAGCTGGCAGGTTGGAAGATGGCATTTTAGAGAATTACTCACTTTCTATAATAATTGAACTTGACGCCGCTGAGCTCTCCCGTGCAGGCATCTGATCAAATCGACCCTTCCTTTCTCTTTTGGCTCCCGCTTTCTTTGACCTCTTTGACTTTTCCAATGCTTTGTTGGGGGATTTCATTCCTTTTCATTCATCCTTCCCTGACTAATCCTTATTTATTTCTCTCAACAACTTGCCATTTTCCTCAGTCTGCTGGAATGCATGTTCTTCAAGGTTATGCTCACCCTCTATCATGTCCGTCTCTAAACTCTCTTATCTAGTCTCCCACGTGCTTGGCATTTGATAGACAGGTCTGCAAGATTACTTTCAAATCTTTGTTTTTAATCCTGTGTAACGTTTTTGGATCTAACACAATTTATACTTGCCTGTGATCAATTTTCACCTTGATACTCCTGAAATGCCTCAAATACATGTCTCATGGCCACACTCATAATCTCAGTCCTCGTTCTCCATTCACCCCCCTGCAGAAGCTGGGGTTACCTTTGATTTTTTCCCCCTCTTTTGATTGCACTTTAAATCCAGATTCCCAGCTCCGCTGACTTTTCTTAATGCCACTGTAATTCATCCCAAGTTTAGACATTTTTCTACTTGTTCCTTAACATGGCGAATCAAACTGCTGACCTCACTGATTTAGACCCTACTTGATCCCTTTCCCAGTCAGAGGGAATTTAAGATAGAGACTTAGCTACATAGTGTTAGAAAATTAAAGAGCAAAAAACGAAAACAAACAAAGAAACAAACATTGAGGGAATAGAGAGATACTAACAGCAGGAAGATGCTACTTCCTGTTAGCGGAACAAAATCAATGAGAGTAAATTTGTCAGTTCCTAGGTGCTCACAGGTAGGACCTTTCAGAGCTGGAGTTCAGACCTTTGAATGGGCATTGATGAGTCTGTGCTCCTGCCTTAAAAGCAGCTAGAGGCTGGAGTAACAGCTGGTGGCAGGAGAAAGTGTGGCTGCTGGGAGAAGCAACTGCTGCTGGGGGAGTGAGCTGCTGCCTGCCTGATGGGCAACAGCATCAACCAGGTGGGAGCAGGAGGCCCCTTCTCACTTCCTCTTGATTCTTTGTCTTCCTCCAGTGCCTCCTTTTGGCATAATCTAATAAGAAACAAGCTGGTAAAAGAGTTTGAACTTAATGTCAAATTACAGCCAACACATTACAGAATGGAATATAGGTGGTCAAATTGGATGTAAGAAATAGTTGTTGAGTAATACAAATCAGCCACTCCTAGTTGGAATGTGTATCAACCCTATAACACATCCTCAAACCTTCCTTTCAGAACAGTGAATACCCCATGGATAAACTAGCAAGATATAGCTATCAGGGTCAGCTGCGGGTGTGGTGGTTAAGGCAGCTGGAGCCCCATGGCCGACAGCGCAGTTCAAGTCCTGGGCCCAGTGGCTTAAAAACCATGTGGGATACATATCCATGTATGCCCCAAATCTTGAGAGGAGAATGGAGAAAAAGGGACTGCAGCTTGGCAATCCCTCTAGTGGGTGCTTGCTCGTTTTCTCTCTCTTTCTTTCTCTCGTGAATGTGTATGCCCTACAGCAGAAAGTAAGGGAAGAAAGAAAGAAAGAATAAAAAAGAGAAAAAGAAAAAAAATTTAAAAAGAGATAGCTATTCAAAGACTCTTTTAGCATCTCCTAAAAAGAAATGGAAGATTTGTTTGTTTGTTTGTTTGTTTGCTTTAGAGATTTTTGCCTTAGAGCATATGCACTCTCTGGAGGGAGACAGAGACAGTGAGAAAGTGAGAAATCGCCCCCTGGGGGAATGGCCACACGAAAATCCCTTCTCCTCCATTCTCCTCCCAGACACGTACTCGGCATGAGTTTCAAGCCACCAGGTCTAGGACTCAAACTATGGTCAGTCATGTGGGAGTCTAGTGATGTAACCACTATGCCATCTGCTGGCCCCAGATATACAGTTTTAATAATCATGCAATCATCCATCTCTGAAAGATGTTAATTTCCCTTTTAATTTATTCTTAGCTGCAACATAATATATTATATCTTAAAGAATAAACTAAATGATAAATTTAATCACTCATATACAATCATGTGCCACTTAACAACTTTAGTCAACACTGTAATCAACAGCAGACAGCATATCTGTTGGTGGTCCTATAAGGAGCATAGACCATGGACCTGGGTATGTAGTTCCCCATAACATCGAGGCTTGTGTAAGTGTGCTCGGTGATCGTCATACATAGGGAAAATCTGAACAATGCATTTCTCAGTACATACCCCTGCCGTTAATCAGCACATGACTGTACAAACATGCAAGGTAGCCACAGGAAGTCAAGAAGGAGGGAAAAGCATGACTTACTGCATACACAAATATAGTCTCACTGTATTTATGTAACTGGTATGAAAACTTGGGTTCTTTATAGTACCTCTTTTGTTCAAATAATCCTGTTACCTTTTTCCTCTGTCTTACCTTACTTTGCAGAGTTTAGTTTTTTGGTTGTTTGTCTGTATCATATAGAATGATCCAAATCTTCATACCTGAAGCCTCTAAATACTCAATATTCTGATCTCTATTGATGTGCCATAGCTTTAAGTAACTGTTACTATTGGACACGGGAATACTGAGATCACAGGAATTCTCTGTATCTCAGATTCCCTTCTCTCTGTCACCATTGTGTAGTATCAATTCAATTTGCCTGTAGTAATTGAGATCAACACCTCAGCCAACACAGCATTCCCTTCTTTCTCCTGTCAGTTCAGTGGTAAGAAAGTCCTGGCCAGGTAGCAGTCTCAACTTTTCATAAATGGACTGTGTCTGTACCTTCTGTTGGAAACCCTGCCCTCTTGGGTGCTAAGACACCTAAGCTAACAATCCAGCATTGAGAAGATGGAAACCAAACATTCTGTGAGGGCATTATTAGGTGTAATAGTGAAATGACCACTCCACTTCCAGCTCTTGACACTGCACATGTGTCTTTCTGGCTGTGAGAGAAAGGGCATCATATGTTGGTTGCTGGTTCAGAGTATATGTCAGAGTTCCATCAGATTGAACCTCAGCCTTTCCTAATGTTGTCACCAAATGACATCACAAGACTTTACTAAGTCATCAAACATTTCATTGGGTCATCTGCCTCTAGGAAAAATTAATGGCTCATTGACCTATTTCCTTCATAATGACATGAGTTCATTATTCAGAAGCAATATGTATGAGCACCATATAGTGAATAGAACATCCTATAAGTAGGTGAATGGTAATGCTATTAGAGACATAGTGAACAGGAAAGGTTAATCCATGTCCAGAAATATCCATCTTTTCCAATGAAGACAATTTGTTTTCCCTTTCATAATGCAAAGGTCCAAAGAAATTAGGCTGCTCTTAAGAGGCCTCCTTTTGAAGGCCAGCAGGTGGTGTGGTGGTTAAGGTGCCAGACTCTCAAATGACTGACTGCGGTTTGAGCCCCAGACATGGCAGCTTAAAAATCATGTTTGGTGTATATGCATGCATGCCCCAAATTCTAAAAAGAAAATGGAAGAAAAGGGATTTCAGCATGGCCATCCCCATGGGGAACGAGTCCTCACTTTCTCTCTTTCTGTCTTTCTCTGGTGAATACACATGCCCTATGGCAAAAATACAAACAAACAAAAGAAACCACCTTTGGGGGCTAGTTTCCTATAACCCACTTAGCATTGATCTCTGCTGCTGGAAGATGAGCGCTCAGTAGTGTGGTAGGCAGATCAGCCTTGGTGAGAGAAGGTTGCGTGTTCTCCATGCAGAGCTCTGTCTTTACTGAGGAAAGAGGCTCACTTGACCCCACAGAGCAGGTCCTCTCTCTTGCTGACCCAAGGACTGAGAGACTCCTCCTTCACAGTAAACAGCCGTTAGTGAACATGTATATGTGATACATCTTTGCATTTGTGACCCGTTTTTTTTTTTTTTTTTTTTTTTTGGGAGAAGGTTTTCGTTATAGGGTGCGTGCGCTCACCAGAAAGACAGACAGAGAGACAGAAAGCGAGAAATCACCCCCCAGGGGGGATGGCCATGCTGCAATCCCTTCTCCTCCATTCTCTTCTTGGGATCTTGGGCATGCCCACACACACACCTGGCATGAGTTTAAGCCACTGGGTCTTGGACTCGAACCGTGGTCGACTACATGGTAGTCAAGTGACATAGCCATTATGCTAACCGCTGGTCCCTTGACCCGGTTTTGAGAGTTCCATAGAATGCTTTGTTTTCAACCTTCTAATTCTTTTAGGCCCAAGGCCCCGGCCATCCAACCAAATCAGTAATGATTGCCAAATGACCATTGTTTACTGTATTCTAACTATCTCAGTATTGATCAATAAACCAAGTGCTATATCACTCAATTTGTTTGTGAGAATATATTGTACTGCATTATCTATAAATAAGCTCTGAGTTTTTCTTCCTCTGTCATTTGGTCATAAATCTCTCTCCCATGAGTCCATAGGGGTGAGCTGTGCTAGAGGAAGAAGATGCAGAAGGTCAGATCTCATCTAGTTTAGGATGGGCATCTAATGCCATAATGGTCTCTTAATGTTCATAGATTCAGGTCTTTATCCTGTAATAGGTCCCAGAAGCAAGCCACAACAGAACCTCTGTTTGTCATATATACTTGAAGTATAATTAAATCCATTAGGTCATAAGCCCCACATAGCAAAGCAGCTACACTGCATCCTGAACCTGCTCCAATCTTCTCTTTCTCTTCCTCCAGGGTCCAATAAAAACCTGCAGTCTTAAAGATTTCTTGATAAACAGATGGAAGCAGTACAACTATAATACAAATCCAAAGAGACTCATCAAGTAGTGTGCTTTCCTCTTAGTAGCAAGAATTGCACAGTCCAGCAAAGTACCTGTTAATTTGGGAATTATGTTCTGACATGCTCAGAACCATTCAACCCTAAGAACTTCACTGAAAATAACAGCCCCTAAACTTTTATGAGCTTCATGTTCTACCAGCAGATATGCATCTTACTAAAATATTAAAGGTATTTGCTCTTTTCTGCTCATCTAACTTATATTGACATGTTGTCAATATAGTCATCTTGAGGTAAGGATGATCAACATTTATAGCAAATATAATTATAGCAAAGGGAAGGAGATTTGGCATAACCCAGAGAAAAGTGAAGGTGTTATGTAGACCCTACCAAGTAAGAGCAAATGTTTTCTGGAAGTCCTTGAAAATTGGCATAACATAATTCTTTGATTAAAAAGTTTACGTCAGATGGCAAAGGCTGTGTTTATTTATTCAGTGAAGTTACCATCTGGAACAACATTTGCAAGTAGAATCACAACCTAAATAGGTTTATGGTAATTGCGTAATCATTTTCCGTGTGTGACCAACTTGTGAAAGGGTCAAACAGATGATCTAACAGTGAATATGTAATAAGTGAATGAGATTTGCATTTTTTTCTTTCTTTCTTTTTTTTTTTTTTTCTGGAGAGGTTTTTGCTATAGGGCGTGTGCACTCGCCAGACAGAGAGAGACAGAGAGATAGAAAGCGAGAAATCACCCCCCAGGGGGGATGGCCACACCACAATCTCTTCTCTTCCATTCTCCTCTCAGGATCTTGGGAATGCACACACACGCGCCCGGCGTGAGTTTAAGCCACCGGGTCTGGGACGTGAACCGCGGTCGACTGCGTGGGAGTCCAGCGACATAGCCATTACGCTAACTGCTGGTCCCAAGAGATTTGCATTTTTCAGGTCTTTGATAGAGATGTTAATCTTCCCTTCCCCTGGCAATATCAATATCACCATCACCTATTAGGAGGGAAAATTTTAGGAGTTTCTTGTCTTTCATATCATTTACACCATAAGACAGAGGGACAGATGGAAATTCTTTCAGGTACTGAATGTGTCTCTTCCAGTCATTTATCCAGGAACTAGAGAAATAACTTGAGTGTTGGGATTCTGGATCTTCTGGAACCACTACTAAGTAGGCTGAGGCTACATCCTTTTGCCACTTTGCTAACATAAGCCTCTACCTTGGTGACCAAAATAGTATTTTGGATCCATGAATTAATTTCAATTGAGAACCAATAATTCCCAGCTGCCATGTATCTTCCCCTTACTTCAGTTTACACTCATACTGTTGGGTCATCAGAAAAGGCATGATGTATTTTTGCACAGAAAAATATAGACAAACACATCATGAGTTTTCTAACAACCCATTATTAGGTGAAATAGGAACCTTCGGAGAAGCACTAGAGGGATATAACCATGATTAACTGAGAAGACCCTAACGAAGCCAGCGCTTTGCATGATGACATAGTCTTTGGAATACTTATCTATGATGGTGGAATGATGATGACAAACACTATGGGCTCACATGGCTGGGAAGTTTAGAGAAAGAATATCACAAACTTGGGTTATATTTTGAAAACAAACAAACAAAAAGCAGAAAACTTCTAGATTGGTCTAAAAGACTAAAATATTTTTTCCCCTTGTAGCCATAAGACTGACTACAGAAAATCAGATTCTAAATATTACAGAATTATAATAGATTACAGAATTATAACTAAGTCACAGATTCTTTAGATCTTTTATATAAAAGTTAGAGAGTTGACTGGCAAGACATCGAACCCTGAAACTGGAAGTGGATCACGTAGGTAGTCAGATAGAGCTGATTTTGACTTCCAGAATATCTTACCCTTCCTCTGTCTTTTTACTTGAAGAATGGATACCATTGGCTTTTTAGAGAGGCAAGATACGTAGATTCTGGGAGTGTCAAAGGAAACCAAAGGAGGGAACAACAACTGTTTCTGGGACCACATGTAACCGTACAGGTCCTTATGCTGGTGTAATATTGCTGACACATGCAGCAAGCAGACAGAAATGAGGAGGTTTCCATTTCTCTTCTCCAATCTGACCTCTTGCCTCCTGTTGATAGGAGGTTACAGAATTCATCTGTTAAAGGATACTGCAAAAAGCAGTTTGTAGTTGCATCCACAGCATGGAGAGTAGAGTGTAGAGGGTGAGTTTAAAATTGAAAGAAAACTCCCAGTTCTGCCAACCTTCAAGCACAGCACAGGTGGCAGCTTCACCATAGCACTTTCCCTTATTGTCCCCAGTCCCCTTGACTTAAAGTCCTATGAAATTCATGCCAATTGTGAGATTTCCAAGCATATCCTGCAGTTCTTTGGAGTGATGCCCATCATAGTTTCTCGTAATTCATGGAGTACCTTCATTTCCTTTCACAGGAAATGTTCTAAGAAGAAAAAGAATGCTTTTTCTTTGTGTGTGCTAGCATACACAGTAACTTGATTAGAGAAAATCTTTGAATTATATTCGCTGAAGTAGAAATTACTCCTCACTACCATAATGTCTAATTAAGTTGGGTCACTTTCCTTTGCGTATTCATTACCCAGTAGGTATATTTCATCTCAACCAATCATTCTAAAGGTGTGTGTGCTTATTCAAAATGCAATTGGGTAAACTGTGGATCTAGCAAAATTACACTAGTGCCTTTGTTGGAACAGCAGCCCTGTGTGTGCCCTAGACAGGCAGCATGACAGGAAGGGTATCATATTCGTGGTAAAAGGTCGGCACCCCTATGGCCACAATGCTAATATGAAGTGTTGGTTACACAGGAGCTTCAGGATGTTGAGAGACTCTTCGTTTTGTTTGTTTTTTCTTGTAATGCACTGGTTGCTTCATAAATAAAAGCAAAAAATTGAATTGCTTTTGGTTGTAGTCAGTCTCGTTTTAAAAGGGCAAGCATGTTAATGTTAAAATTTTCAGTAATTTAGCATAGGCCATTTGGAGGTCAGGACTCTGAAGGGAACTGTCTTTGGAGCCACAGAATCATTTATAACTGTCATTTGGTTTTGTTTGTTTGTTTAGAGACATTTTTGCTATGGGGCACATGCACTCACAGAAGACACAAAGAGAGAGAGAGTGAGAAATTACCCTCCAGGGGTCAACTGTGGTTCTAGTCCTGGACCCAGAGGCGTGAAATTCATGCAGGGCACATGTGCGTGCATGCCTAAAATCCCAAGAGGAGAATGGAGAAGAAGGACTGCAGTGTGGCCATCCCCCTGGAGGGTTATTTATGGCTTTCTGTCTCTCTGTCTCTCTGGCATGCACATGTGCCCTGTAGCAAACATCTCTCTCATAAAAAAATTTGATTTTGATAACTTGACATCAAAATTAAAAACATATTTAATGAAATCTCTATAGCAAAGTAAAATTTAGTGTGAGGGATATTCAAAAAATTCATGAAGATGCCTATTATGAAAAAAGTATGAGTTAAAAAAAATGTTTCACCAAAATAAATTCTTTAAATCCATTTTTCATTAACTTCTTGAAGTATCCTCATATGAGTTGTTATGCTTAGGCATTACCCTATCATAAAGTGAGTTTTTCATTATGTTTACATGAGAACGAAATCAATGCATTCACTCTACTGATGTTTCTGCTCCATGCATTGAGGTTAAAGGCTCGTGTGCCAGCCTGGCTACACAGCAGATGGAACTTGGGTTGAAATTCCCTCCTGAGGCCCTTATTCATGAATGGATCAATCTGCAAGGGAGAGAGAAAGTGGGAAGTTCTGGCATGATCTCAAGGACTGTTCTGAGAAGAGGGGATATGGACCATAGCTTCACCCCAATATTCCCACCTCTTAAGGGAAACCTGGCTGGGAAATGCATGCATCTTTCTCATAATCTCAGTCACTTTTCCCCTTCACGATCATCCAGGTGCCCTAGGAGCAGGGAAAGGACTGGAGTATGGGAATCCATGTTATAGCAAACGTGGGTGCAGGACTACGCCCATGAAATAGCAAGCTTATGTCCAACTGTTGGGCTGAATCTGACTCTTCTTGAAGTCACATAACTTTCTCTGGAGTTGTCTGATACAAAACCATTTATGCCATGTAAAGAGATTTTAAATCATTCTTCATTACATATTTTAAGTCCCACCTTCTCTCCCTTCCCACATTGACAAGCCTTTTCTTTGTGTTTTGTGTTTATGATTTAAAGTAGTTTTTTATGCCATCATGAATTATAGCTGCTTTTCCCCAGTGATTTATATTTTTATGTGTTAGTTGGAAGCTGTCTTAGACAGTTTGATAAAACATATTTCCTTGAGCTGAAACTCTGCCTTCTCTCTGGTTATCTTATGAACTGGGGAATGAATGCTGTCATTCAGTTCCTAGAAATTCCTCAGTGCCTTCCCTATATGTGCAGAGTAAAATCCCAACTCTTGATTTTGCTTTGATCTTCACAGTTCGATGCCAAGTGTTACTTTCCAGCGTTCGCCTGCATTGCAACTACACCCCACTACACAAACCTCCTATGTTTTCTTCAGGGCCTGTTTATCTCTCCACAATTTCATTTGTAATAATAGGTTCCTGCTCTGTGTTTCTTCATCTCTACCTGGCTAGACAATGAGCACCTCACAAGGGCTCTTTGTTTTATTTCTGAACCTGTAGGGATTGATGGTAGCTGTGGGCACAGAGTACCCCACAGGCTCCATGTGTAGGCTAACTGTACATGTTAGCTAGAAAGCACCCTGTGCCCTCTCCCTTCAAACACAGCAAATGGTTTTCAGACTGGAGTGCATATCAGTTTGAAGAGGGGGTGACAGAAAGCCGCTGAAGCAAGGACTCAAGCCATCTACTTTTCTTATATTCATCTTTATGATATCCCCCCTTTCCTAGAGATCCTCTTCAAATCAGAATTATGCTACAGAAATTGATCAGCAATTACAATCCATATCTGGCGCTAAGGAAGTGAAATTTGGGGCACTCCAGCAAAAACTGTTGGCATGCTGTGATCAATGTATCACTTGTGAAATTTTCTGTGGATTTGATTATGTAGGTCACATGCCACAGGTCTTTATTTGGCCTGCAGTTTATTAATCAAATTATACCCCTTGGGATGGATTTTTAAAGCCTATTAAGTGAAGAAAATTGAAATATTTGGTGATTATTCTAAATGATTATGTATCTCTACTCCCTGCTCAAGGATAATGTGTCAGTCATGAAATTTGTTCAAGGGTAAATTTTACCTACAAATAGAGTTCTTGTTTTCCTGAATTCCTATTTATGTCTTGTAAAGTATGATGAGTAGGCAGTGGCCCTGTAAATAATGAAGTAGCTTTTTATAGGAAGTAAAACATCTCTTAATTCTCAGTGGAAAAAAAGATGCTGTGGAGAGTGTATTTCAGACTCCAGCATAAATAGATTACTCGCATAAATCTCCTTAGCTACTGCTATTGGTACTGCAGTACCGAAGGATCTTCGGCCTTTGCAAGATTGCCCATCGAGAAAGCTAAGAAGTAGGGGATCTGCTCCAGATGTCCAGTTTTGTCTAGTTCCAGAAGCCACCTTGACCCCTGGTGCTCTTGCCTGCTGATTTTCCATGAGTCTGTATGATCCTCTGAACCACCGAGGCCCCTGTTTTCAACAAATCTCATTACCAACACTCCTGGTTTTCTTTTAAAGTTTTCTCTCAGCTGACACAAAATAACAGAAAACATTCTAATTTTTGATGACTAACACATTAGTTACTAATCACACAAATCCCATTTGTGTATTTTGGAGAGCAGAAACATTAAGTGAAAGAAAAAGTACCTAAACTTTCAGATGTGCAATCAGTGGTCAGTAATGAACATTGTTCACGTGCACCCACACTTACACACACACTCTTGCAAGTCCTGTATTTCTTATGTGCGACACATCCTCTCCTCTTGTGGCCACAGTGTGTGTGTTCATTTTAAGGTGGAGGGTAATTTATCCGATGTGGGACACTGAAGAAGATTCTTTTTTTATATCTTGTTTAGTAAAATAAATTCTAATAAATGGCATCCCAGAATGTAAAGCTGGCTTTAAGGGAAAGGAAACATTACCTTCTAATGAAAAACCTTCAATGAATCAGTCATTCATAATTTGCTCAGTAATCATTTACACTTGACTGTGTGTTAGCCTGTGGAACAGAATATAGGCATGCTCTATGACCTTTAAGAATTTTTAAATTATTTTTTATTATTATTTTTATATTTTAATTTATTATACAATTCAATCATATTATTTTGCTTACGAAGTCAACATTTCAATATGTGAACATTTCTCCCCAGTCCAGTTGATCAAAATATCTTCCACCGATAAGAATTTTTTCAAATGGGACACTTCGAAATGTAGTCTCTGCCCCGCAGAGGTATGGTGCTCTAGGGCTTAGTGCATAGAAGTTGTCAGTTACATATAAGTGGTTAATTATCTAAGGCAGTTTCATCCCATCCTTTTCTAGAAGTTGTCAGATTATTTGCCCCAGAATTATGTGGAACTCATGTAACATTAACTTTAAGCCTGTTGGGATACTGCATTTATTTTAAACCGTAATGTCAGTTAGTCAATTCTCCAAGAGGCAAATAAGAGGGGACTTCAAAAAGTTCACAAAACGTGAAACTAAAATACGAGTTTATTTTGTTGCAAACATTTTTTAAATCCATGCATAGAGTTTTTTCATAATATACATTTTCCATGAATTTTTGAAGGTCCTCTCCCCCCCATATCTGCAAGATATCATCTTAAGTGTGATAGAAAACCCATTTCCTATTGTCAAGTGTTTACAGTTCAGGCTGGGAGCAAACAAAGAAAACTTTATATTTTAGTGATGACAGGGTACTGTGCTGGGCCAAATAAGGCAAAAGTAAACTTAAGTTCCTTTGTGACATAAAAATTGTTTTTATTTTGTATATGTATTATTTGAACAAGAATCTTTAATAACAGTATAAAAAAGTCAGCTTATCAGAAAAGCATTCTAGTAAGCATATAGACGTAAATACTCAATAAAGTCTCTGTTTCATAGCAAATCCTCTTGAAGAAAATGCCTTGGATATCATTTTCCACATGAAGGGATTTGTCCTACAAGAGCGTTACTACAATATTTAGCATACAGTTGGATTTATAAATGGATTGTGAATGTCAAATACAATTTGAAGGTTGCAAATATCATTTAAGTTTTTACTTCACCCATTCAAATTTCCCAAAGTGGAAATACATTTTGTGTTAGTACAATATGTTTGGAGATAAAAGTATAGAGGGTGTTGAATTGAGATAAACAAATTGGCTCACAAATCTGAAAATTGGCCTATGTTTATAGGTCTCTGATAATGTCTTGGCTACTTACATTCTGGGTGACGCCAGTAGTTTATTTTGATTCTCTGTGTTTGGAACACATTCTCTGCTTTCAGAAACATTAGAAACAAACTTCGAATTCAACAGTTGGTGCAATTCTATAGAATTGTGGAAATGCGACTTCAAGGCTCAGTGCAGGTGTTAAAATGTGAAAATCTAGTTGCTCAGGAGGTTGGCACACTGAAAAGAGATTTTAAAAATACAATCATCAGTGATTTCTCTTATTTTCTTCCCTTCTTATGTCTGGAAAAATTTTCTCCACTCTTTTTTTACTTTTAAGACTATAGAAAAGTTGAATGACTTTTAGAACAAACATCATCATTTGCCCCAGTTGCTGCCTTTCTTACTCACAGATGTCCATATACTCCCCACCCACAGGTAGACATGAGATAAGTGTGCATATACACATGTGAGTGTGTGTGTGTGTGTGTGTGTGTGTGTGCATGTGCGCATGCGTCTGTGTAGTTCTAATTGGTTTGTCTGAAAGCAAGTTGCAGGTGAAACACCTTTCCCCTGATACTGCAGCATGTATTTTGAGTCCAAGTCACTCATTTCATCATGCTGCTGCTATGGTGCTTAAATGACCTGACTCACTGATATTATTTCCTGTTCAGTCCATGTGCGCATTTTCACACTTATCCTCCAAATGTTCTAGTAGGCATTGAGTTTTTCTTATCTAGGTTCAGACAAGGGTCACCCACTGCATTTAGATGACAGGTCTTGTCAGCCCATGTCATGTTTCTTGAGCCTCAAATCTAAAACAATTCTCTGCCACCTTTTGTCTTTCATGACACTGATGTGTTTGAAGACGTCAGACCAATTGTCTTTGGGATGTCCCACAATCTGGATTCCTCCTGATGTTTTTCCTGATGATTTTGTTCAGGTTAACTGTATATGGCAAGAATGTTTCTGAGGTAGTGTATCGTTCATATTACATCCCCCATCAAGAGGCACACTATGTCAGGTCATCTCATGACATTTGCAATCTTTACAAATTTTATATTAGATGGCTTAAGTCTCCCCTTTTTGAAGGCAATCTCTCCCTTATGTCATTAGTACATGAAATATGAGGCATTGCTCTGAGACCATTCAGTATCCTATTCCCCAACAATCCTTTCCCTTAAAAGAAAATTTATATTTCTACTGAAATAAATTACTGCATTTATGGTTACCAAATGTGAGACATATTATTTAGCATTCTTCTTTAAAGAAACTTTGGCCTGCATAAGCTGCTTTAAGTCATTTCCTACAGTTCTGACATGTCTACTTTGGTCTTGTTATACTTCCTTACTTCTCGGCCCAGATGTTTCAGGCTTATCTTAGTTTTTCAAGCCTTGAAATCTGGCTGCTCGATGTGCCCATTACTGCTGAGGTCTTTGCTCCTGTGCCACTTTAGTACCTAATAGAATGTGTGAGTGTGTATTGATGAGTTAATCCATGCAACTTCTTTTCTTTTCTTTTCTTTTCTTTTCTTTTCTTTTCTTTTCTTTTCTTTTCTTTTCTTTTCTTTTCTTTTCTTTTCTTTTCTTTTTAACAAGTTTTTGCTATAGGACATGTGTGCTCTCCAGAAAGACAGAGACAAAGAGACAGAAAGCAAGAAATCACGCCCTGGGGAAATGGCCACACCACAATCCCTTCTCTTCCATTCTCCTCTCAGGATCTTGGGCACGCACGCACACGCACACGCACCAGGCGTGAGTTTAAGCCACCAGGTCCAAGGCTTGAACTGCAATCAACTACATGGGAGTCCAATGACATAGCCATTACACCAGAGGCTGGTCCCTAATCCATATAATTTCAACTCAAACTCAACACCATGGAATTCTTCACCACTTTTCTCCATTCATTATTTGTGTCTTCTTTCTCTTATGTTGAGAACCCACATCACCAGAAACATTGATGTATTAATTCATTTAGTTAATCCTATTATAAACACACACAAGTTGCAAAATTACTAAACCTAAATCTATATTAACTATAACCTTATGAATAGAATTGAGAAATGCTCTTATGAATAAAAATTCTGAGAAGTGGTCAGTCAGGGCTGAACAGCGAGAGCAGGCCCACCGTGTAACCAGAGTGCCGTTGTATCCTTTTAGATTTGGCTGTCGGAGAAGTGGTGAGTCAGGGCTGAACAGTGAGAGCAGGCCCACCGTGTAACCACAGTGCCGTTGTATCCTTTTAGATTTGGCTGTCACCATCAGAGAGACGTTATACGGCCCCCAGGTCCTGAGTAATAGAGGAAATGACACTAGTGAAGTGGCTAGGTTGAGGTGAGGAATATGAAGGAAAGGCAGTAATTAGATTAGAAGAAAAAACTAAACCTAGGATGTAAGTGTTTTTCTTTCGGTGAACTTTTTAAAATTATGTGCTGCCAAATTTTATCTCGTGCAGACCGTCTGTGATACGTCTGTGAAATTAGAATAGAATGCTGGACTCACTTGCTTTTTTATGAGCAACTGCAACAAAAGACCTACTCTTTCACTCAGTTCTCTATCCCAGGTGGCCACTTTTAAGCATTTCTTTACTTAGTTTCGTCAATTACCACTTTTAAGGATCTATACACTAATTTATCAACATAAACATATCCCGATTCACTCTCCACCTCAGATAATCAGTCATTTAGTACGCTGTACCTCACAGCTCTTCTCTCATCCCATTCTCATTGTCAGTTAATTTATTCTTCTTCGACCCTTACTTATTGAGAGCTTCTGGGGATATGAAGCAATCCTGTCGCTGCCTTCTTGGAAATTTCATGCATTAAGCCAGATGATAGCTGACTTTCAGTTCTCCCATACAGTAAAAAGTACATGATTACTTTTAATATTGCTTTAAATATTATATCTTAATTTTTTATTTACCGAAAAACCTGATAGCATTTATCATCAGCTAATCATTTTTAGAAGGAAATCAGTCTATCTACATTTTTCACTTCTACTAAATTCTGTCAACTCCACCATTACAAAGATAGAGATAGATAGATAGAGAGGATGATTATGAGAGGAAGAAAGGGAGAAAGGAAACAGAGGGGTACAGCAGGTTGCATAGTGGTTAAGGCACTGAACTCCCACATGGCTGACTATGGTTCAAGTCCTGGACCTGGTAGCTTGAAAATCATGCTGGGCCCAAGTGTGTGTATGTGTGTGTGCCCATAATCCCAAGAAGAGAATGGAGACAGGATTGTGGTGTGGCCATCCCCACTTCGGGTAATTTCTCACTGCCCCTCTCATTTTCTGTCTCTCTCCAGCAAGTGCACATGCCCTATGTCAAAAAAAAAAAAATCTTAAAAAAAAAAAAGTAGACCGAGGAAGCTGAGGAGGGAAGAAGAAGGAAACAGAAACTGAGTGACCTATCTGAACAGTTTCTCCTGCATATTCTAACTTTATTTTCCTGAAGTACATCCTTGAGTTATTTTATTTGCTGTTGAGGTAAACATTCTTAGTGTTCGCTGTTCCTTCTCTCTGGGCCTTACACAGGACAGGAGAATAATGGGCTGTCAGGCCGACCAGACTTCTCTGCTCCCAGGTGGCATACACAGGGCAATGTACTTACCTCACACTTCCCAGCCAGCCTAGAGCTTCCTGGGCCACACAGCCTTCTGCCTGCATTGTGTTTACTTCCCTCATGAACGCCAGCATCAAAGCCAGGTGCCCTGCTGTGCATGTAGTACAATCTTCACCAAGACATACCTTGTCTCTGTCAGACACAAAGGAAATGGGAGAGGGAGAAAGGGACAAGGAGAGACGAGGAGGTGAGGAGGGAAGAGAAAGGCTAAGTGACTAATCTGAACAGCTTCTCCTGCATACACTGCACCTCATTCTATTTTTATTCACTAAGCATGACACTCTTCCCTCTCTGAAGAGCAAGATTCTCGTGGAACACTTACACAGGGAAAGGTATTTGGACACTGGGTCAGGAGTTTGACTCTGTTCAAGACATTTTTTCTCAAACATGGTAAGACTGCTCTTCTGAGACTCAGCGCTGCTGTGGAGGTGATTGATGTGATTCTGGCATTTCTTCCATTCATAGATCTCAATTGTTGCATTTCTTGAGAAAAGTCTAGAATTTTTTACTCATAGTTAGGGCCAGAAAATGTGTTGGGCCAAGTTCTATCTTATTGCTTTAGCTGGATATCCTTTGGACTGTTTTAATCCAATGAGTAACTAGTTTCTCACTTCACTGTGCATTTTAAAACCACCAATACTGAGGCTTCACTTCTACAAATTGGCCCCCAAATCAGAACACATAGCTTAGTGGAGAACCGCTGCTTTTGTCTTTACAGCCTTGGAAAATATCCTGATGCTTTTAAAAGTATAATATCCCATCTTTATTTTTGCTTTTTGCTATTGTTTTCCTGTTAAAACAACCATGCAACTTTTTTATTCTGCTTCCAAACAAGCCAACAAAAACAAACCAACAAACTGAAAACCTCCCTTTTTATTTTCTACCCTTGTCAATTTGTACCTCAGCTCAGCAACATTTCTTAGCTGTCTTTGAGATTTCTGTCAGTGAAACAATGTAGCATAGACCACATTGGTGTTACCTATGACCTCACCAGAAATGTGGGATCTCAGGCTTAGCCCCAAAACTTCTGACCCAGACTCTATTTTACAGTATTTCCTGATCATCCACCTCCATATGCACAGTGGAGAAGTGCTAGTTCCCTGACTCATTCTTCTTACTTTATTTTCTTTTTATTTCTTCTGTGAGAGAGAGATTGGGAGAGAAAGAAAGAGAAAGAGACACCTCCAACAGGGTCTTAACACAGCAATTCACCCTCCAGCCTCAGCCAGCCTGGAAAAAGGACTTACAGGCACAACTGGCATGTACAGGGAGGCCTTAGGACCTGAACCTAGGACCATTCCCTGTGGGTCCAACACTGCAGACTACTGCTGCACCACCACTGGGCCCTCATTCTTCTTTTGTGTTCACTCTTTTAAATAGTATTTCTATTAATAACACTATATTGTAATACTTTCAATTTTGAGAAACTATTTCTTTTTTTGTATTTGATTTACATAATTTTTTAATTTTTAAGTTTTCATTTATTTTACATTCATTCACTGAATATCATTACAGCATACAAAATGAATTTTGTCATCCAGAATACATTATATATTGGCTCAAACAAAGATATTACCATGCATATTATCTTCAACAATTAATTTCTCATTTTGTGTTTAACTGTTTCATTTCTTTCTTTTTTCCCTTGATTCCTTTCTTCTCACCCTCTACCATTCTCTCCCTCCTCCCACACTATGTCTGGTGTCACAGTTGCTCTCCATGACTTTATATTGTCCAATATTTCAATTTATTTCATAGAGTGCAGAAATCACGTCTATATTAAGTGGGAACATACAATGTCTCTCTTTCACAGTCTGGCTTGCTTTGTTTAACAGTAAATCTTTCATATTCATCCACTGCTAGGATCTTTTTTTTTTTTTATGGCTGAGTAGTTTTCCATAATGTGTATATGCCACACGTTTTCAACTCATTTGTCTGTTCATGAACAATGAGTTGGTTCCATGTCTTAGCAATTGTGAATAATGTTGCAATAAACATGAATGTGTAAATATTTTCTGACTGAGTGCATTCCTACCCTTTAGGTAGATACCCAGGAGTGGAATTGCTGTATCATATGGTAGGTGTCTTTGTAGGTCTTTGAGGAACCTCCATATTGTTCTGCACAGTGGCTATCCTAATTTACATTCCCACCAGCAGTGTAGGAGAGTTCTCTTTTCTACACAGCTTTGCCAGTACTTATTGTTTATTTTATTTTTATTCTTGACCATTTTGACTGGGGTTTCAGCAATTATTTCTTATTGTCTCATTGCTTAGTTTAAATTTCGATGACTATATATATATATATATATTTCTCTTCCATTGCTCTTTAAATATACAATATACATCTAAAAAAATCATTTCATTTCTTCAGGATTTATCTGTTCTCTTCATACATCTCGACTGTCTTTTTTGATATTATTTGGTTACTTCGAAAGTCTAATGGACCCAGATTATTTATGTATATTTATGACTAAATGACATAGTAATTCATATTGGAAAATAGCATGCATTATCTGTCCATTTTGTGGGCATATATGTACTAGTGAGTTCAGTCATCAGAGTGCTTTCCTGTTGATGAACAAAGACTGTGTGTGTGTGTGTGTGTGTGTGTGTGTGTGTGTGTGTTTTTCTTTCTATGTTTTTGCTATAAAACATATATGCTCAAGTGAGAGAGACAGAGAGGGAAAGTGAGAAATCACCCCTCAGGGAATGGCCACACCACCATTCTTCTCCTCCATTCCCCTCCTGGGATTATGGGCATGCATGCAAATGTAGCCAGTATGATTTTCAAGCCACCAAGTTTGGGATTGGAACCACAGTGGACAGTGTGAGAATCCAGTGCCTTAACCACCATGTCACCTGCTGGCCCCAAGGCTATCCTCATACTTTACCTGGACTAACTCATTCAATTCTTCCAATTGCCCTTGCTGAAGCTGCTATTATTAGCTCATCATATAGACGAGGAAAGTGGGGCATGACGAGAAACTGAGTCACACAGTGAGTAGAACTGAGATGTATGCACAGCCTCCCGGCCCAGACTCCTAAAGGTCACACTGCGAGAGGTCTGCCCCATGCGTGGATGCTGCCAACTCCACATGGAAGTGCTGTACCTCTTTGCCCCTATAGTTCATGCATGCCCACAACCAGCTGTGACTCTGCTCATCCTCCTGGCCTAGCTTCAACCCCACAATGCAGACTCCCTCTAGAAACATCCTGTGTTCTGTATCAAGAACAATTGTAAGGATTTGGGCAGCTATATGCACCTGAGGAAGAAGCAGAGCCTGCTGACCCAGTTGCTTTGCAGAGAGTCATCTAATTGATAGTGCTAAAAGCTGCCTGCTGCCTTTATAGGTTCTGAAAAATCCAGCCAAAGCTGGATCCCTCAGAAGTGCTTGTTTCAATCTGTAATCTCTTCTGACTTGGTTTATTTGTTAATATGATCCTCTGTAATATTTTTCTTTAAACGTTGAAACATAGCTGTCTAAAATTTCTCCATAAATTAATAAAATTTTTTAAAATCTTGCAATTTTTGATATATTGGCTTTATCAAGTTAGAGATTTCTATTCCTAGTTTGCTCTTTTTTTAAACATAAAATTGTATTGAAACTTACTAAGTCATTGTGTCTATATTGGAAGATATAACAAGCCATTTAGTCATATGTTGGCTTATATTGGAATGTATGTTTCAGATGATAAACTATCCTTCCATCCTTGAAATAAAGCTGCTTAATGATGCAGCATTATCTGGAATCAGGAGTTTATATATGTGTTCAGAAGTGAAATAAAATTGTGTTTTTATTTTTGTTTATTATTTGTGTCTTACTTTAAAATTAATTTTAAAAAATTGGACAGCTTTTCCCCCTTTTTGGAAAGTATAAAGGAATTTAAAAGTTCCTTGAGAGCTTGATGGAGCTTACTTATAAAGCCTTTATTTGTTTTTTAATTTGCTTTTCTGTAATACATAAAAAATTTCACTCAATTTATCTACTTTATTTTCACATCAATTTTGGCATTTTATAATTTTCCAGGAATTTATGTATGTCATCTAGAATTCGAGATACACAATATTTGTCCCATAAACCTCTACCTTGCATATTTATTACTTCTTTGTTGTCTGACTTTCTTTGATTTTATCTTTTATCAGGTATGTCAAGCATTCATCTTTTTATTAATCTTTTAAAAATTCTAATTTCTGGCTGCAAATTTTCCTGGTTTTTTTTTTTTTTTAATTCTTTATTTATTTGCTGATTTTTCTGTACTACTTCCTCCTTTAGACAAACTTGTTTTGCAAATCGTGGTATCACGGTTTACCTTCTATAGACTATGTTAAAAACCTAAACTAAATGATACTATTTAAGATTATATTGCTTGTAAGCTCCAATCTGAGAAATCTTCAACCCACATGTTTTATTAACAGGGTTTAGTCTGAAATGGAGGGTGGTTCTGGTGGGAAGTGCTGGTTGAGGTACCAGGCAGAGCTGCTAGTCTGTTACCACGTAGAAAACTGTATGAATTCAATATCGCTGACTTTCGTTGACAAGTCTAGGATGAACATGTATAAATTACAGTTGACTGATTTGAACTCAATATAAAGAATTCATTTCTGATGATTAAAAGTCTCTATAAAAGGGTATGGAGTTATAGAAAAATGTGAAATTCACATTACAAGAAGTGTGGAAATGAGAACAGACTAACACCTTACAAAGAGATGTGGTAAGAGAAATTTTTTGTTCTTAAATATGAATAGGAAGAGCTGAATGCCATGGCTGTTTCTTCCAATGCTGAGAGGCTATAATTCTGTATATAATGAGGAATTAACAAGGAGTCTGAAGCTGTGAATTGGAGAACTATGAAGGGTTAAATCAGAGCGCTGAGCGATCTTTAATGTTTTGAAGCTTTGTGGTATGTCCCAATGTGCTATATTCAAGCTAGAAGGCTGCACACAGCTCCCTGTTTACCTGTTATCAACTAAAACTGTAATTGTAGAAAAGCTGATGCCCTGCTGAATCTAGAAATTGGCTAGATATAGAAGCTACCGGAGAACTGAAGATTGCTTTGGATATGTTTCAGCATATCAAATGAGGAGAGAAAATAGCTCTCAGTTACTCCTGTTTAAAATGTTTTATACTGCTATCTACATGAGAAAAATGCCCAAATGTCACTCTAATCTTCCATAAACTAATCTTTTTTTCTGCTTGTTGGTGCCATGAATTAGGAACCTGGCAAGCCAGAAAATAAAATCTATAATGAACTAACAGTAAATTTGTTATCTGTTGAAGAAACGTGATTTTTCTCTTCTTTTCATTAATCAGAAGCAAACAACATATAAAAGTATAAAAATAAACCTACCAAAAATTTGAGCTGCTGTCTTACATAGAGGCTGCCAGTATTATAATTGAGAGGACTGGCAACATGTAAATAAGTAGTTTCCTGTGTAGGTGATGCTGCTTAAATACCTATCTCCACAATGACATTCACTAGAGGTATTATAAAATAATAAAAGACAAATTTGATACCAAAGGAATATAATGTGATAAAAACAAGGCAGCAGGACTAATGTGTGCTATGCTTTTTTTCCAGGTAGATCACAGGTATGACTTTAAATTTCTAGTCAGTCAATCTGCTCTTAGCCCTCACACACACACACACACACACACACACACACACACATACACACAAACACACACACACACACACAAACACACACACACATCATCTGCCCACTGCATGCACACTCATTATCCTGAGGAAGTCATGGAGGGTTTGTATGAGGTCCATGTATATGACTACTCTTTCCTCTATAATTTGAAAGTGAGTGTCTAGGAATGTTCTTTTTTTTTTTTCTTTTTTTCTTCTTTTATTTTCTTTTATATTCTTTACATTCAATCACTTATAGCTTTACAGCATACAAAATTATTTTTTCCAGCATAAATATAGTGGATATAAGCCCATTCAAGGATATTACTATATACATTATTATTAACAGATCATTTTACATTTTTGAGTCTGTTAAATATTTTGCTTTATTTTACCCATTGATTCCCTCCCTCCCACCCACCTTACATTTCCCAGCTTCTTCCCACACTGTCATCAGTATCCATAATTTTATGTTTTGGGAAGTGTATTCTTTCAGGTCTGATAATGCTTGCTGCATTACTATATAGGAGCTATAAATAAAGTGTTTACATATTATCAAGGTATAGTGCAAATCTTGTACAGCTATTTTTAATTTAGAAATCTAGTTAAATCAAGGAGAAATGGGTGATATATAGTTAAGTTTGGGGCATCTTTAAAAAAAATCCTGCAGATTTACCTGTGGTTTTCCTGGCATAAATATAAATAATTCTTGGAGCAAAAGGAAGGTGTATTTTGTCAAGAAAAAAACCTCCAGTGAATTTTTTGTATGTCTTTGTTAATAGAAATTGGTGATACTTTTGCAATTATATTATTTTTAAATAAGAAAGAATGGGCCGGCTGGATTGACACACAGTCAACCATAGTTTAGAGTTCTGGACCTGGCTACTGGAAACTCATAATGGGCATGTGTGCATGTGTGCCCAAAATCCATAGAGGAGAAGGGATTGTGGTGAGGCCATCCCCATGAGAGATAATGTCTCACTTTCCCTCTCTGTCTCCTCCTCTGGTGAGCTTGTGCACCCTATTGGGGGGGAACTAAAAAGGAAAGAGAGAAAAAGAGAGAGAGAGAGAGAGAAGAAGGAGAAGAAAAAAAAGGAGAAGGGGAAGAAGAAGAAGAAGGAGAAGGAGAAGAAGAAGGAGGAGAAGAAGAAGAAGAAAGAAGAGAGACAGAGACAGAGAAAGGAAGAAAGAAAAAATAAAGAAGAAAGCAAGCAAGCAAAGATGTTCTCCAGCCTGATCCTGTGTTTGTGCCCAGTAAGGTACTTAACTGCCCATTGTTTTGCCAGTGAAACCTCAAAGTATTCTTATGTAGGGCTTGGACTCTGCCTTTGTATTCTTATATGCAAATATCAATGTTCTCAGTGCTGCAGAAGATTAGAGCATTTAGTGGGAGTGAGAATGGTATACAGATGTAATGTATGGTCCCTCCCAGGTCTTGGACACTGCACTGTGAATAGGTCTCGGTACTTCAAGGAAAGAGAATTGGGAAGCAATCTGTCTTTTTATCTTTTATAATTTATGTTCCTTCAAGTTTTGAACTTGGGGACCAATAATACCTATAGCAAATGGTGATGATTTCAATAAGAAATGGCTAGGTCCATTGTTTCCAGCCTCTTGTGTTCTTTAATAGTGGGCCATGCCCTCTATTTCTTCCAAAAATTGGGCTCTGTGGTTTGGCAGACCTGCAGTCACCTTTCCAACTTGCTGGCTTGAAGAAGGTATGTATCTTTTGGAGAAAAGAAATGTATATATATTTTTAAAACAATGTTTGTTCAAAAATTGTGAATTTAATCTCAAGAATGCAACATGAAATGTTGATGAAAAAATTTATATACCAGAATTCTCCAAGTTTAAGGAGAACTTTATTGTCCTTACATTTTAGATAACTAATAGTGGATAGTTTTATAATCAATGTATAGAGAAGCCTAGTTGGATAGAGGAGAAACTGTTGATTATTGTCATTAGTTGTGTGTGTGTGTGTGTGTGTGTTGTTTAATTTTGCCAGAGGTTATGTTCACTCATGGTGGAGAAGAGAAAGAGAGAAAGTGAGAAAGCACCCTCCATGAGGCATGGTCATGCTGAAATACCTTCTCCTCCATTCCTGTCTCCTTGCAGGATTTTTACGCACACACATACAAGCACCTGGTGTGTTTTTCAAACTACCAGGTCCAGTACTCAAACTATATGGTTGGCCATGTGAGATCCAGGGGCCTTATCCACCAGGACACAGGTTAGCCCATTGTCATTAGTTTTTATTGCTTATATGCAAATTTAGCCAGGCCCTAAAGAGACATGACAACTAAATGCCATACATGATTCTTAGCCTGCTTCTTTGAGCATAACAGATATAATTGAGACAACTTAAATGGGGCCTGAGGATTGAATGATGATAATGAATCAATATTAATTCTTGATTTGGATGAATGGGCTGTGTTTAGGTAGAAAGATGTCTAGGTAGGAAATGCACATTGAAGTTTTCGGGGTTGATGGAACATCATATCAGCAACTTACTCTCAAAAGATAATTCTTTATTTTTTGACAAGATTATTATACTACCTGATTTTAAAGATCATGGTGTGACAAGATGCTTGTCAAAGGTGTTTCCCTTTCTCTCTCTCTCTCTCTCTCTCTCTCTCTCTCACACACACACACACACACACAACTGTGAGAATGACAGTATAGTTTGAATATGATTTGTCCCAACAAAAGTCACCTTTTGAAATTTGGTGCCCAAAGTCATGGTATTGAGATATGATGAGACCTTTAAGAGCCAAAGTTTAATGAATGCTGTTCAGATCATGTTGCCCCTCCACCCACCCCTACCATCCACCCCCTTCCTTTACAGTCTATGATATCTACACTTATTCTATTATCATATCTGCAATTCTTTCAATTTCTACCATCAAATGCAGTCATTTGGTACATACTGAGTGACGATATACAGTGTGTGTCTTTCAAAGTCTGGCTTACTTCGCTCTACATTACATCTTCTTTATTCATCCACTTTGACACATATGATAGGATCTCATTGTTTCTTATGGCTGAGTAATATTCCATAGTATATATGTGCCACAGTTTTTCAACCCAATTATCAGTTTTGGCACACGTACATCGATTTGGTCATACCCATTGTGAATAATACTGCAATAACCATTATTTGTAAATGTCTTTTCCAACTGAGTGTTTTTCTATTTGGGGTATAAATACCAAGGAGTGAGATTAATGAGTTGTATGGTAGTTCTATCTGTAGGTTTTTCAGGAACTTCCATATTGTTTCCCACAATGGTTTAATTTACATTCCCACCAAAAGAGTAAGAGGGTTCCCTTTCACCACAGCCTTGCCAGCACTTGTTTGTTTTTTTTTTTCTTTTGATCCTAGCCATTTTAACTGTAGTTAAGTGGGATCTCATTGTGGTTTTAATCTGCATTATTCTTTTAAGAGGAGACATGAATATTTGTTTTTCATATGCCCTTTGGCCAGTTATGTGTCTTCCTTGGAGAATTGTCTATCTAATCAATTCACTTGCTCATTTTTAAACTGGATTATTCCTTTTTTGTGATGGGTGAGCTGCTTGAGTTCTCTTTATGTTCTAGTTATCAATCCCTTATCTGAGGCATAATTTGCAAATATTTTTTTTTCCATTCTGAGGGTTGTCTCTTCACTCTAATTGTTATTTAATTTGCTGCACAAAAACTTTTTAGCTTGATATAATCTCACTCCTCGGTTTTGGGGATTATTGCCTTAGCTTTAGAGGTTTTATTTAAGAAATCTTTGCCTATTCCAGTGTTTTCAAGAGTTTTCCACCAATAATTTTATAGTTTAAGGCTTTTCATTTAGATCTTTGGTCAATTTTGAGTTGATTTTTCTTAATGGTGAGAGATAGGGGTCCAGTTTCATTTTTTCTGCAGGTAGATAACTAATTCTTCCAGTATCTCTTATTGAAAAGTATTTTTTCCACTGCATCATCTTGTACACTTTCTCAAAGATCAGCTGGATCTATGATTTGGGGTTTGTTTCTGGATCCTCTTTTCTCTTCCATTGGTCTATGTGTATATTTTCATGCCAGTACCATGCTGATTTAATTATCACCACTTTGTAATATATTTTGAAGTCAGGTAGTGAGATGCCTCCTATTTTATGCTTTTTTTCACTGTATTGCTTTGATGCTACAGGATCTTTTATGATTCCAGACAGATTTGATAATTGTTTTTTCTATTTCTGTGGAGAATGTCTGTGGTAATTTGATCAGAATTACATTGAATATGTAAATTAATTTGGGTGGAACTGACATTTTGACTATATTGATTCTTCCAATCTAAAAACATAGAATGCCTTTCCATTTTTTGGTATCATACTCCATTTCTTTCTTTGGGTTTTCTTAGATTTTCTCATAAAGATCTTTCTACTCTTTGATTAGGTTAATACCAGACATATTATTTATTTTGTGGCTATTGTAAATGGGATTGCTTTCTTCAATTCTGTCTCAATCTCTTCATTGTTGTGTATAAAATGCTACTGATCTTTGTATATTGATTTTGTGTCCTGCTACTTTAGTGAATTCATTGATCACTTCTAGGAGTTTTTACATGGATACCATTTTATTTCCTATGTATATAATTATATCATCTGTGAAGAGGGACTGTTAAACTCCTACTTTTCCTGTCTGAGTCCTTTTATTTTGTCTGATTGTCTCTTGTCTGATTGCACTGGCGAGGACTTCTAGCACTATGTTGAATGGTGTGGAGAAAGTGAGCCACCTTCTCTTGTTCCAATTGTTAGTGGAGAAGCGTTCAGCTTTTCTCCATTCAGTATGATGTTATCAATTGGTCTGTCATATATGACTTTAATTGTGTTGAGAAATGTCTCTTCTACACCTATTTTTCTGGGAATTTTGATTGTGAAGGGATGTTATATTTTATCAAAAGCTTTTTCTGCATCTATCAATATGGTCATATAGTCTTTATCTTTCTTTCTGTTAATGTGATGTAGTGCACTTATTGTTTTACATGTGCTGAACCATCCCTGTGTTTCTTGGAAAAGCCTACCTAGTTGTACTGCATAATATTAATGTGCTGTTTGATACGGTTTGCTAGTATCTTGTTAAGGATTTTTGCATCAGTATTCATCAGAGATTTTGGTCTGTTGTTTTTAGTTTTTGTAGTGTCCTTGTCTTGAATTTGATATTGAGGTGCTGGATGCCTCATGGGGTGAGTTTGAAAGGGTTCCTTCCTTTAGGATCTGTAAAAATATTTTGAGGAGAATTGGTGGCTCTTCTTTCAAAGTTTTGTACAGAGACCAGCAGGTGGCATAGTGATTAAAGCACTGGACTCCCTTATAGCCAATTGTGGTACGAGTTCCAGACTCAGTGGCTTGAAACTCATACCAGGTGTGTGTGCCGTGTGCCCAAAATCCTGAGAGGAGAATGGAGGAGAAGGGATTACTGCATGGCCATCTCCCGTAGGAGGTGATTTCTTACTTTCTGTCTCTCCAGCAAGTGCACATGCCCCCCCCCAAAAAAAAAACCTTTCAAGCAAAAACAAACAGAAAAAAACAAACAAACAAAAAAGCTTTTTGTTTTGTTGATTTGTTTTGTATAGTTATTCTATTCTCACTTCATTTATTTCAGATTTAATTTTTGCTATTACTTTTTTCTCTGTTTTTCCTGATTTTGTTGTTGTTGTTGCTTTTCTAGTTTATTGAGAAGAAATGTCAGATTATTTGCCATCTTTCTAATTTTTTTTCTTGTGAGCACTAATGTTTATAAACTCCCCTCCTTAGAACTGCTTTTGCTGTGTCCCAAAGGTTATGGAGAGTGGTATGTTCATTATCATTGATTTCAATGAATATTTTTATTTTAGTTTTAATTTCTTTAGTAGTTTGTAAGTCATTCAAAAGTAGGTTGCTTTTTTTCCCCAAGTCTTTCTGTATTTTGTGGCACTCTTTTTTTCTTTTATTTATTATTATCATAATCTTGTTTATATTACATTTAATCACATATACCTTTAAAGTGTATTACATTTCTTTTCCCAGAAGGAATATCATGCATATTAGTCAATACAAAGACATTA
>NW_006159840.1:2446329-2459210 GCF_000334495.1 Tupaia belangeri chinensis | reverse complement strand
TGGCATGATGGTTAGGGGCACTGGACTCCCACATGACATGGCCTAGTTTGAGTCCCAGACCTGGTGGCTTGCTCACTTTCTCTTTCTCTCTCTCTCTCTGTTCCTCTCTGGCCAAATTAAAATAAAATAAAATAAAAGATAAGATAAAAATAAAACAATTAAAAAAATATTCCATCACTATCATTTTGCTTGTAAAAAGACTTAACTCAACATGAAATACTTCTCAGAACATTCTAATTGAGAATATTAAACATGTCATCATCAACAGGCAATAAATCATTTTTGTGTCCCACTAATGTCATGCCTTTCTATTTGTTCTCTTGTTATCTTTCTCCATACCCTTCTCTTCTCCTACCCCAATTCACATTGTCTTCATCACTGATAACTATTTTCACTGTTATGCCTTCCAATATTTCGATCTCTATCATAAAATGTGGATAGTCACTATATATTAAGTAGATGCATATGATATCTTTCTTTCATATCATGGCTTGCTTCACTCAGCAATAGATCCTTCATATCTGACTACTTTCTATCAAATGCCAGAGTCTTGTTTTTATTTTTTTTTAATGGCTGAGTAGTATTCCATAGAGTATATGTGCCACACTTTTTGAATCCATTCATCAGTTTGTGGACATTTGGGTTAGCTCCATGTCTTAGCAATCATGAATAATACTGCCATAAACATTGATGTGCAGGCGCTTTTCCTACTGAGCATTATCCTGTCCTTTGGGTGGAAACCCAGAAGTGGAATTGCTGGATCAAATGGTAGTTCTATTTGTAGCTCTTTAAGTAACCTCTATATTGTTTTCCACAGTGGCTGAACCAATTTGCATTCCCACTAACAGTGTAGAGGAGTTCTCTTTTCACCACATCCCCACCAGCACTTTCTGTTGCACTCTTTTTGCAGTTGATTTCAAGTTTAATTTCATTGTGGTCAGAGAAGATACTGGATATAGTTTCAATACTTTTAAGTGTATAGAGGCTTGTATTGCACATTATTTTGTGGTCAGCCTTCAAAACTGTTCCTTGTGGAACCAGCAGTTAGCATAATGGCTGTGTCACGGGACTCCCATGTAGTTGACCGTGGTTCGAGTCCCGGACCCGGCGGCTTAAACTCACACCAGGTGCGTGCGCATGCATGCCCAAGGTCCCAAGGAGGGTGACTTCTCACTTTATGTCTCTCTCTCTCTCTTTCTCTCTCTTTCCGGCAAGTATGCACACCCTATAGCAAAAACCTCTAAAAAATTTAAAAAGTCCCTTGTGGAGATTAGTAAAAGTGTATTTTATGGATGCTGGGTGAAATTTTCTATATATGTCTGTCAGGTCCATTTAGATTTTGGAATCAATTAACTCTTCTATTTTTTTTTTTAATATTTTTGCCTAGATGAGTTGTCTGGTTGTGACAATGGGGTGTTGAAATTCCCAACAATAAGTGTTCTACAATCTGTATCTCCCTTTGATTTTACCAGTCTTTCTTTTACATATTTGGGTTCTCCAGTGTTGAATGTGTAATTGTTTATAATTGTGTCTTCTTGATGAGTTAATCTTTTTTGAACTATATATAGTTTATTTCATCTTTTTCAATCATTTTTTAATATCTATTTTGTCTCATATCAGTAGTGTGACTTGTCTTTTTCATATTTCTGTTTACATGAAACTTTTTCCAGTCCTTCACTCTCAGTTGACTTTTAGTCGACATATGTCTTTGTCAATGAGGTGTTTCTAGTAAGCAACATATAGTTGGTTCCTCTTTTTGTTATTGTTGTTGTTTGGTTTTGTTTTTGTTTTTCTACTGAGCCAAACTGTGTATTTTCTTTTTAAGATAATTTTTTTTTTTTATTATAGGGCATGTGTGTTTGCTGGAGAGAGAGAGACAGAAAGTAGCCCCTCAGGATATGGCCACACTTTATTCCCTTTCTCCTCCATTCTCTCAGGATTTTTGGAGGCATACATGCAGTATGAATTTTAAGTATGAATTTTACGCTACTGGATCTGGGACTCAAACAGTGGTCAACTATGTGGGAATCCAGCAACGTAAACATTATGCCATCTGCTGGTCCCCAATCTGTGTCTTTCATTGAAAAATTTAATCTATTAACATTCAGAGTTGTTAATGATATATATATACATATATATATATATACATATATATAGAGAGAGAGAAAGAGAGAGAGACTTATTCCTGTCATTTTGTTACTCTCTCTGTTTTTTCTAGTTGTTTGCATTGTCTTTACTTCTGCTTGTCTCACTTCAGTTTTCCTGACATAGTTTGTTTTTTTTTTTGGTTTGGTTTTTTTTTTTTTTTTTTTAAGTATTTCGTGAAGAACTGCTTTAGTTTTGGCAATTTTTTTTCAGCTTTTGTTTACCTGGGAATGATTTTATTTTTTTCTTCCCATTTAAGGATACTCTTGCCAGATGTAGTATTTTATTCTTGGCTAGAATTATTTTTCTTTCCAAGTTTTGTCTTCACGTTCTTTTCTTGCCTGCATTGTTTTAGTTGAGAGGTCTGATATTAGTCTAATGGGGAACACTTGTAAGTAATTTGGTGTTTCTCTCTTGCTGTTTTTAGAATATTATCTTTGCTTTGATTTTTTATCAGTTTGGGTATGATTTGCCTTGGAGAGGATCTTTTATTATTATTATTATTATTATTATTGTTTTATTATAATGTATATATTCAACTTCTATAAATCATTAGATTGTAAAGAGACTTTATCCAGCATGATATACACCTCTGTCCAGGCCAGTTGAGAATACTGTACACATCCTCATCAACAGATAATAAACCATATCTGTGTCCTGCAAAATCTATTTGATGTCCTTTGTATTTCCTGTATTTCAATGTCCTTATACCTCTCTTAAATTTTTTCTTTCTTTCTTTCTTTTTTTCTTTTTTTGGAAACGTTTTTGCTGTAGGGTGCATGCACTTGCCAGAAAGACAGAGAGAGACAGAGAGATAGGAAGCAAGAAATCACCCCCCGGGGGGATGGCCACGCCACAATCCCTTCTCTTCCATTCTCCTCTCTGTATCTTGGGCACCCACACACATGCGCCCGGTGTGAGTTTAAGCAACCAGGTCTGGGACTCAAACTGCAGTTTACTACATGGGAATTCAGCAACATAGCCATTACGCTAACTGCTGGTCCCATACTCTCTTAATTTTAAAAGTGTTCAGCTAGTATATCTTGAAAGAGATTTTCTATGCCTTTATCTGCTTCTTCGCCTTCTGGAATATCCATTATTCAGCTATTCATGTGTGTAATGGTGTCAGGGGTTTTCCATATGCTCTCCTCATTTTTAATGGTTATTTTTCCATTCTCCTTTGTTGCTTGAAGTACATCAGAGGTTTTATCTTGAAAGTCAGAGATTCCTTTTTTTCTGTGTGGTCTAATCTGCTGTTAATACTTTTGAGAGAGATTTTGACTTTCAGCATTATATCCCTCATCTCCAGAAGTTCAGTTTACTTCTTTCTTAGGGTGTGTATCTCCTTATGGAATAGCTTCTTTTAAGTCATGGAAGGACTTTCTCATCTCCTGGAACTGATTGTCTGTTTTTACTTACATCTCATTGAGTTTTATTACAAAGAATATTCTGATTTTTTTCTGATTCCTTGTTTTTTGTTTGTTTGTTTGTTTATTTGTTTTACTGTTGGTAAGGAGTTATTGTGTTCCTTTGGGAGGGAAACATTTCTTGGTTTTCTCACCTTTCTTAGGACTCCTCTTTGATATTTAGTCGTTTGGTTAGGTACTCAGTTCTTCCTGTAGCTGTGTGCTCATGCACTTCCCTCTGATGTAAGTTAGCTCTGTGCAAGTTTCTCTCTTCAATTGTGAATGGGAATATGGTATCCACAGTGTGTACTTGGAGTTCAGATTTTCAAAGTGAGATTGTCTCCTTTTTCTGCTGGGGACAGGATATACTTGGAGCAAACCCCTCAAGAGCCTCACTATTTTCAGGTGTTTAGTTCTTATATACCCAAACACCCTGGTTCCAGTGTGGTTGGAGGCTGCACTGAACACGTAAAACATAAGATGATTGCCCAAGTCATGTGTTGTGACGTGGGGCAATCCCTCCTCTTTGTATACCAGCTGAATAGGGGTCTTTGGTGATCAGCTCAGGCCTCTTCTTCCCTCTTATTTCTGGATGAGTGAAAAGCAGAGCAGTGTCAGAAAAGGTCAGGTGACAACTCCTATCTTCTTACTCTGGGACTACAGGACCCAGATGGTGGTTGATGAAGGCTAGTGTATCCCATCCTCCCACACTCCAGGCCAGACTACAGACTTAAGTTATTAGCTACAGTCTGCAAATTTTGTTTGTTTGTTTCAGAGAGATTTTTGTTATAGTTTACATGTACTCCAGAAGAGACAGAGAAACAGAAAGTGAAAAATCACCCCCCTGGGGGGATGGTCATATGGCAATCCCTTCTTCTCCATTCTCCTCTTGGGATTCTGGGCACACACATGCATGAGTCCGGCATGAGTTTCAAGTCTCCAGGTCCAGGACTCAGACTGCAGTCGGTCATATGAGAGTCCAGTGCCTTAAACTCTATACCACTTGCTGGTTCCAATCTGCAAGTTTTAATGTATTTTTGTGGTTAGAGTTGCCAACTTTCCTATCATATTTCTAACTTGTCAGTTCTACACACAAAATAGTTTCCCCCGGGAACCAGCAGTTAGCGTAATGGCTATGTCGCTGGACTCCCATGTAGTCGACCGCGGTTTGCGTCCCGGACCCGGTGGCTTAAAACTCATGCCAGGTGCGTGTGCGTGCATGCCCAAGATCCTGAGAGGAGAATGGAGGAAAAGGGATTGCGGCGTGACCATCCCCCCTTGGGGGTGATTTCTCGCTTTCTGTCTCTATGTCTTTCTCTGTCTGTCTGGCGAGCACACGTGCCCTATAGCAAAAACCTCTCAAAAAAAAGGTTCCCCCAAGGACTAAGCATATTCACTTGTTATGAACATATCTTTCACTTGACATACTAGATAACACCAAATAAGTGCCACCTCTACTTCGCATTGAATATTTTCTAAGCACTCTGTCTCTGTCCATAATCTTCTTTAACTTAATCTTTTCAGTGACACTCTGATGTAAGTATCACTGTCCTTATTTTACAGATGTGAAAACCATGATACTGAAGAGAATAAATTGTCTGAGGTCTCAAAGCTGTGCAGAATCTGAGGTGGCTTCAAGACCCACATCTGTTCAATTTTGGAGTCCATGTGCTTTACACCAAACCATTCCTGGACCAGAATTTTTCTTAGACGTGTAATTTTCATCAATATATCTTTTAAAATTATGAGAGTCTTTAAAAAGCAGTGAAAATGAATAAATGCAGATAATTAGGTACTACCAGGAACATTGAACAGAAATGTGAATTAATTAGCAGATGCAAAAATATAGAACTTATTACATTATTTTTATTTATTTATTTATTTATTGGAGAGGTTTTTGCTATAGGGCGCGTGCGCTCGCCAGACAGACAGAGAGAGACATAAAGACAGAAAGTGAGAAATCACCCCCCAGGGGGGATGGTCACGCCGCAATCCCTTCTCCTCCATTCTCCTCTCAGGATCTTGGGCATGCACGCACACGCGCCCAGAGTGAGTTTTAAGCCACCGGGTCCAGGACGCGAACCGCAGTCAACTACGTGGGAGTCCAGCGACATAGCCATTATGCTAACTGCTGGTTCCCATTATTACATTATTTTTCAGAAAAATAATTCATAAGATGGTAACTGCCCAATTTTCCATTATTTTTACATGACAATAAAATAATTCACATCTCCATGTAAACTTTAAAACCCTTTGAGTATTAAATGCAGTTCTATAAATAGGCTATTTTAAAAACAACTTCTCCAAGAATACAGTATTCTACACACCATGTTCAAGGTCGACAGCTTCATACTAGTCAGCTTCAAACCTGCAGTTGTCTCTAAGGGCCTCCCTACAAAGGAAAATAAAGAAAGAAACCCTGGATTTCCAAACTTGTTCATATTGTTGATTTTTAAGAAAGCCAGTGAGGTGTAACAGGGTTTGTGAGATAAAATTATCTTTGAAATGACATATTTGTGGTCAGGACCCTATTTCTTTTTACATACTCTTGATCAGACATAACTCCAGAAAGTCAAATTGTATATAGGTATGATTCACTTGCAGTAGTTTTGAGGCTGCCTGATCAATGAGGTGTTCCCTGATGACCCTGTACAGAATGGAATAACCCACAGCAGCCATCTGCAATCTTAACTTTTTTATGCTATGTTTCTGCCCACCTAGCTATCCATGTATCTGTCTGCCTATGCTCTCTCTACCTGTCTTTTACCCACTATCTGTCTTTTACCTGTCATCTATTAATCCCTATTGAATCATCTATTTTGTTTTTGTATTATCAGATATTATGAGGCATTGACAATTATGAAGCATAGCCATAGTCATCACCAGGTTGCCCCCCACTAGAATGAAGACTTCACAAGGGCTTATGCCAATGCCTGGTTCATAAATTTCTGAGTAAATAGTATTTGCGTGAATACACACACACACACACATACACACACAAAACCACACATATTCATGAATAGAAAATCTAGACTGGACAGCAGATGGCATAATGGTTACATTGTTGTACTCCCACATGGCCAACTGCCGTTTAATTCCCGGACTCAGTGGCTTCAAACTGGGATGCGAACCGCGGTCGACTACGTGGGAGTCCAGCGACATAGCCATTATGCTAACTGCTGGTTCCCGTGCCCAAAATCCTGAGAGGAGAATGGAGGAAAAGGGATTGCAGTGTGGCCATCCTCTCTGGGGAGTAATTTCTCGCTTTCTGTCTCTATGTCTCTGTCTGTTTGGTGAGCGCACGCGCCCTATAGCAAAAAAAATCTCTCCAAAAAAAAAAAGAAGAAAAAATGGACTTAATATAAAAGTTTCCTATTCAAAGAAAACATTTAAAAGATTAAGATTTTCCTCTTAAATTACATATATTATTTCAGGAATGGCTTAAAATGTGGTTAAACTATATGGTAAAAAGTCAGTAAAAGGCCCAGCTAGTGACATGGTGATTGAGGTGCTAGCCTACCACATGGTCGAGGGGTGATTTCTCACTTTCTGTCTCTCTGTCTCTGTTTCTTTAGTGAGCACATGCCCCCTAGAGAAAAAAAAATCTCTAAAAAATAAAAGAAAGTGGGACCAGCAAATGGCATAATGGTTACATGGATGGACTCTCGCGTAGTCAACTATGATTCAAGTCCTGGACCCAGTGGCTTAAAACTAATGCTGTGTGCATGTGTGTGCATGCCAAAAATCCTGAGAGATCAGAGGAGAAGGGATTACAGCATGGCCATCCCACTGGGGGGTAATTTCTTGCTTTCTGTCTCTGTGTCTCTGGTAAACACATACGCCCTATAGCAAAAATTTCTAAAAAATAATTTTTAGAAAGTTAAATTTTACCACAAATTTTTTGAGAGATTTTTGCTATAGGGCTCTTGTGTTCACCAGAAAGACAGAGAGAGAGAGAGAAAGCGATAAATCACTCCCCGGGCGATGACCACACTGCAATCCCTTCTCCTCCAGTATCTTCTTGGGATCTTGGGCATGCACACACACATGCCCGGCATGAGTTTAAGCCACCAGGTCTGGGACTCGAACCACAGTCAACTACATGGGAGCCCAGAGACATAGCTATTAGACCAACTGCTGGTCCCTTAACACAATTTTTTAAAAGTGAATTAAAACTAATAATGGGAATAAAACAATGTGCCTAAGTCTTGTCAACTACTTGAGAAACACCCTTTTTGTAAAGTTCTCCAAATGTGAGTACTTCTGTCTCATTCAGGACTCTCCCAACATAGCCTCAACTTTCTAAATTTTTATAGACAAGAAAAGAAGGGAATTCACTATTGGTCAGTTTTTCTCTGAGCACTATGATGGTGGATTCTGTGTCATCTATACTCACCCTTTAGCCTGTACTCACTAACCTATCCATAGATCCAAGGAGGGTAACTCTTTGGAGTGGCCTTCTGGCCCACCAGAACAATAAGAATATCTTTGTTTCAAAACTAAGAGGCCCTCATAAAAGAGGTACATGTGCAATAGCCTCTGCTCTTCAAATAGTTACAGCCCAAATGGAAGAGATACGATACGCATAAACAGCTTCATTATCTAGAACAATGCATGATGAATTAGTGTCATGGGACTTTGTTTCCTCAGTTTCCAGGTATCTTAGAGTATCTTTTCATTGCCACTACATTCCTAACTTTTCTTTTTGAAAGAGAGACTTTTGCTATAGGACACATGTGCTCACCAGAGAGAGACAGAGAAAGTAAGAAATCATCTTCCAGAGGGGATGGCTATGCCTCAATGCCTTCTCCACCTCCTCTCAGCCTTTTGGGCATGCACATGTGTTTTAAGCCACCAGGTCCAGGACTCAAATCGTGGTCATTTATGTGGGAATCCAGCAACGTAAGCATTATGCATCTGCTCGTCCTTTTTACTGAATTTTTTAAACGCAACCTCAACTCACAGATAGACCCTAGGCTGCTTCTTGGTTTCTGTTTTCAACTCGCTGGCATACCTATGCAGTGTCTGTGTTTTCTTTCAGTCTGTACTGCCTTATTCTGACACTTGGAACCAAGATTCCAGTGCTTGCTTCATTATACTGTGTTCCTATTTTTGTCCCCTATCTGTCATTGCCAAGGAAAATTTCCTATTAGTTTATTCTACACAGAGCCAAGTAAAACATTACTGATTCATTTATAATGTATCCATTGATTCATCTTCTCATTTATTTACTAAACATCTATGAAGAGCCTGCTGTGTGCCTACCACCAGATAAAGTACAAAAAGAAATAGAAAGGTCATGGCACTGTTTAGGCAAAACATTACCCAGAAAGAAATTTAGATGCATAATTGAATTATTACAGGCTATGGCAGATTTAACACAAGTTTCCAACGAGTTTCTTGAGCAACATTTACCATCATATATTGATGTTATGGTTGTCTGAAGAGTTATCACTCATTTTTGCATAAAAAAATATGTCATCCCTTTTCTGTTGACCCAGTATTTGTGTGCTCTTCATGTCTTGTTCTTTTTTTTTATTAAGTTTATTTTATTCATGATAGAGCATAAGTGCACACACATGAGAAAGAGAGGGAGAGAGAGGAGCACCCTTGGCAGGGTCTCACTGTACTCTGATCCCCTTCCCCAGTCCCTCAGCTCCTCTGGATGTGGGACATGCATACATGTGCCCAGCATGTTTTCAAGCTGACAGAGGATCTCAATCCATGCTCAGCCACTCAGTTTCCAGCACTGCAGATCAGTTTGCTACCTAGTATGTCACTCAGCTGGGTCTCTGCTCTTCAGTTTTAATTATTTTGACTAAGCATTTCAGGGATTACAGGAGCACACAACTCTTCCACATACTGATAACTAGGTCCTTTTATATTCAGGTACACCTGTTGTGAGGTGAAATCTGTTTGATATATGATAACAGGCCCAACTACATGGATTGATCTGTGCCATGTTAACAGTGGTGTCTTTGAGAGAGAAGGGTACATAGGGTAAAGTGGGAGAGCTTTACTAGAAAAGGGTTAAAGAGAAGAGAAATCTGTGTCCACATATTACAAGTAATATACAGATAGCTGCAAAATGATTCATAAATATTTGAGAAGAAAGTTCAGGAACCATTGCCTCTGGGTTTCCTGCTTTCCATAAGGATCATGATGCTGGAATTACTGATAGAAGCAAAGAAGAGGAAGCCCAGCTAATAACTTGAAGATATTTACACCTTTGCTGGTCTCTTTCACGGTACAAAGGCATTAGTGGGAGTGACAGGAACAAGCTATGAACCATTTACTTAGGCTATCTGGAAGGATTTAATCTCACTTGGGTCATAGACTTGAGTATTCACTGAGAATCGGGTGACTGTGGTAGGCCCTATCTGTAAGCCTGGCATCCAGAGATAAGAGTTTAAGTCCAGCTGGAATTAGAAGCAACAGAATTAGCTGGAATGCAAGACTGTAAACCTTTTGGTTCAAATCATGAAATGCCTCTGGATAGCAGTTCCAGTCTCTCCTGATGGAGTTTTGGCTCTGGGAGACACACTTTAGTGATACCTTGGCCTTTTCTGCAGTGTGCAGAGCAGACTTAGGCCTTGACAATGCGGTTTGTACTTTTCATTCATCTTACAGCTCCTTTTTAATGTGTCTCCAGAGGACTAATTTTCCTCTTCATCAGCATCTATATAAAAAGATGACCAGGAAAAATATCTGAAAGGCCAATGATTTTAGAAATGATGAGGTAGTTTGTGTGTAACTTGCATATGTATATTATTTTAAAATATCAGGGTAGATGTTATTAAAACGTAAAACAGCAGACGGAGATAATACCATATTTCTTATTTGCGTTTGCCTATTTGGCTCTTCCAAAAATACAGACTGTGAAAAAAAATGCATATTTATTTACCATGTAACATTGTAAGACCAAAATAATAATCCATGTAATTAATAGATCTGCCATAGACTTATAATAGGATGAAAACCTAATTGTAAATAGCTTAAACCAGAAAAATTTTTTGAGAGGTTTTTTTTTTTTTTTTGCTATAGGGTGCGTGCGCTCACCAGACAGAGAGAGACAGAGAGACAGAAAGTGAGAAATCACCCCCCAAGGGGGATGGCCACGCCGCAATCCCTTCTCCTCCATTCTCCTCTAGGGATCTTGGGCATGCATGCACACACACCTGGCGTGAGTTTTAAGCCACCAGGTCCGGGACTCGAACCGTGGTCGACCACGTGGGAGTCCAGCGACATAGCCATTATGCTAACTGCTGGTCCCTAAACCAGAAATTTTATTTCTTATATTTTAGTAATAATCATGTAATACTATAAATGTTTTTTATCACAAAAAAAAACTTATTAAACTATTTGTAGGTAAAACTACAGGGTCTTTTTTTTTCCTACAAATAAATTAAAATATATATATAGTATACAATATACTAGAAGTAGAAAATTCAAATATACCTGGATTCTCTTTCTTCATTCAAGGTGAATACCCAGCTGTCAGGCCTGGATACTGTTAGGAAGGCTATCAAGCCAGCAGAGAGATCAGAGTGTAGTAAACTTCCTGTGATGTTCGTTTTTATGGAAGCATGTTCAATAGGCCTTGCAAAGGATATCTAGTAGATCAGTCACATAACAGGGTTCCAATCCAAGACAGACACACTCTGTATGTTTTAATAATTTGAGCTCAGTGGTGTCATTCATAAGTTTGATGATTTTGATAATAACTCCTAGCTTAGGTGATTAAATGGGAGAAGCATGAGTTCTACTAGTTCTACTAGCTGCTCCCATTTTTTGTAAGCAATTATATGATGTAAATGATTTTAAATTATTAAAAATGTATTCTTTAATTTTGATTACACATTTGTGGGGTTTGTTTTTTGTTTGTTTTTGTTTTTTGTTTTTGAGTGGTTGTTGTTATAGGACGCATGCACATGACAGAAATACAGAGAAAGACAGAGACAGAAGGCAAGAAATCACTCCCCAGGGAGGCTGGCCATGCCACTATTCCTTCTCCTCCATTCTCCTCTTGAGATCTTGGGCATGCACGCACACACACCTGGTGTGAGTTTAAGCCACCGGTTCCAGGACTTGAACTGTGATCGATTACATTGGAGTCCAGCAACATAGCCATTATGCCAACTGCTGGTCCCGATTACACATTTGTTTTAAAATCATGCAATTACAAAATATAGTTGGAACATGATCTCTTACATGACTTTATTTATTTATTTATTTTATATACATTCAATCACATTGTTTATCTTACAAAGTGAACATTTCAATATGTGAACATTTCTCCCCAGTCCAGTTGATCAAAATCTCTTCAACGATAACACCACACCCCCCATCCCGTAAATACTCTGCCTCTGTATCCCTCCTCCAAATGTCCTTCCCTGCGCCCCACTCCTCCACACACACCACATCTGGCATTCACACCCATCTCTTGTGTTTAGGTCAATCAGTTTCAGTCATAGAGTGCAGACACTCTGTATGTATTAAGTGAAGACATACAATGTCTCTCCTTCATAGCCTGGTTTGCTTCACTCAGCAGTAAATCTTCCCATATTCTCCCAATTTCTGTCAAAATCCCGTGTTTTGTTAGTTTTTATGGCTAAATATTATTCCATAGAGTATATGTGCCACAGTTTTTCAATCCATTTATCTGTATGGGGGCATTTGGATTGGTTCCAGTCTTAGCAATTGTGAATAGTGCTGCAATAAACATCGATGTGCAATCACTTTTCCAATGAAGAATTCTTCTGTCCTTTGGGTAGATACTGAGGAGTGGGATTGATTGCTGGATCATATGGTAGTTCTATTTGTAGATTTTTGAGGAATCTCCAAATTGTTCTCCACAGTAGCTGGACCAATTTACATTCCCACCAGCAGTGTAAAAGAGTTCCCCTTTCACCACACCCCCTCCAACACTTATCATTTTTTTGGTTTTTTTAATCTTAGACATTCTGACTGGGGTTAGGTGGTACCTCATTGTTGTTTTGACCTGCATTTCCCTTACGATGAGCAATGTTGAACATTTTTTTCATATGCCGTTTGGCTATACGTATGTCATCTTTAGAGAGTGTCTTTTTCAACTCCTTCTCCCATCTTTTAATAGGGTTGATCATCTTTTTTTCCAAACAGCTTCTTTAGTTCCTTGTGTATTCTGGTTATTATCAGTCCCTTATCTGATGCATAATTAACAAAAATATTTTTTCATTCTGAAGACTGTTGATTCACACTAATTACTGTGTCTTTTGCCATGCAGAAACTTCTTAGTCTGATGTAATCCCACTTGTCTATTTTGGGGATTATCAACTATGCTTTGAGGGT
>NW_006159840.1:2388568-2446300 GCF_000334495.1 Tupaia belangeri chinensis | reverse complement strand
TACACCAATGTCTCCCAGAGTTTCCCCAGTGTTTTCCAGGAGCAGTTTTATAGTTTGAGGTCTTAGATTTAGATCCTTGATCACCTTGACTTGATTTTTGTCGAAGGTGAGCAGTAGGGGTTCAGATTCATCTGTCTGCTAGTGGAAATCCAGTTTTTCCAGCACCATTTGCTGAAGAGATTTTCCTTTTCCCACTGGATTGACTGGTACCCTTGTCAAAAATCAGTTTACTATATGTTTGGGAATTTATTTCTGGGGACTCTATTCTTTTCCATTGTTCCACGTGTCTGTTTCTGTGCCAGTACCATGCTGTTTTGATTACCACAGCTTTGTAGTATATTTTTGGGTCAGGGAGTGAGATGCCACCCACTCTTCTTGTGTGGAATTGCTTTGGCAATATGGGGTCTTTTATGATTGCAGACAAATTTTGTGATTGTCTTTAAAAAATGTTTATCATATAATAGTAACATGAAATATATAAAAGCGATATAACAAATCAAATAAATACATCATTAACAGAATAGGATGATATTTCTAGCAAGTTACATATGATGGTTGATATTTCAAAAAGTCCTAAGAGAGTAAGACTATTAAAATTAAAGTTACATAATTACTTAATTAAGAATCTCGTGTTATAAGGACAAGTGTAAATAGCTAGGAAGCAATGGGACATTCCTGTGTGCCATGAATTTCCAAATAGGATAAAGACCCTGGCATTTAGCTTAAGTTCACTATGGATTATCAAATTCCATGATGAATATTAAGGTCTAGCATTTTTGAAATTTTGAGCATTAGAGAAAAACACATTCACATTTCTGTCTTTCAGTGTGGCGGTGTCAGTTCTGATCATATTCAATCTCTTGAGGTTCATATAATATGTGACAAACATTACCCATATTTTTGTAAACTTGTATCTCTTAGAGTCATATTGCCCTAGTTTCAATGAAACACTTGGATACTTAAATAATTGTGTAACACATAGAGCTTTTGTAATGTCCTGTACTTAAGTCAACTGGAAAAAATTTACTGGAATATTGATATAAGATGAGAAAATTAAGAGAAATATTTGGCTTCTCTATATTGAGTTAAATGGATACTATACAAATATATGAAGAAGTGAAACATAGGGGACCAGCAATGGCGTGATGGCTATGTTGCTGGACTCTCATGTAGTCTACCGTGGTTCGAGTCTCGGACCTTGTGGCTTAAACTCACACTGGGTGCATGCATCCCCAAGATCCCTGAGAAGAGAATGGAGGAGGAAGGATTGCAGCATGGATGGCCATCCCCCCTGGGGAGTGATTTTTCACTTTCTGTCTCTCTGACTTTCTGGCGAGCGCATGCCCTATAGCAAAAACCTCTCAAAAAAAGAAAAAAAAGTGAAATATAGATAGAACTAGTTACTCCTCAGTAATGTTCTTGACTAATTTATTTATTTTTATTGCTGGTCACTGTCCTCTGTCACTAGAAAATATTAGTAATTGTGTTTGGAACTTAGTCTAAGAATTTCTTGTTAAGAAAGATCCAGAATACTTTTTTTTGAATGCTGATTAAAAGAGTTTTTTTTTTTGTTTTTTGGATTATTATTATTATTATTATTTTGGTAGAGGTTTTTGCCTTACGGCATGTGCTTTCACTGGAGAGAGACAGAGACACCGAGAGGGAAAGTGAAAAATCACCCTCAAGGAAGATGTCCACACTGCAATCCTTTCTCTTCTGTTCTCCTCCCAAGATTTTGAACATGCATGTCCAAGGGCCTGCATGAGTTTCATTCCACCAGGTGCCAGACTGGAGCCGCAGTCGACCATGTGGAAATCCAGCAACATAACCATAATGCCATCTGCTGGTCTCTAAAAGATAAATATTTTAAAATAAGATGTAAACTGTTTTTTTTTTTCCAGAAATAAACTTCAGCTGTGCAGGTAAATGTTAGTTATGTCTAAGATATAAACCCTCTATTACCTTTTACTATACTCTAGCAACAATGTGTAGAAAATATTAAAGCCTGATGTGGCCTTCTTTCCAGGCATAAATTAACTATAATTGTTGACTCAGAATCCAAGGAATCCTTAGAGTCTAAGGAATCTATGGAATCTAAGAAATCACCTCCTTTTCTGCTTTTTGTAATAATAACTATCACTAAGGCCCATGCTCAGGGTTGTAGAAAGCTGGAAAGTCTGTGATGTGCTAACTCCATTGGCCTTGCTGTGGTCTAGCAGTGGATCTATGAGCACACCGAGGTCTTATAAGCCATGTGTCACCCTGCAGTGAAGCACAGTGCAGAGCACAGAGAGAGTGCTCGTCTCTGGGCCAAATTTAAACAAAAATACTCCAACCTATGGTAGCTTCAAATCTATTTTACTGAGGTTTAAGTATATATCTGATTTCTCTTTCTCCTATCTTCATCTCATCTTAAAGACAGACTTATCTTCTCATTTCTCTTCTTTAAACTGGTTTTTGGGAAATTTTCTGATACTATTTATGTTGACACCTTAATGTACATAATTTAGTCATTATGTTACAACGATGGGTTTTTCCATTTCAAGCATTTTCTCTTTTTTTTAATTTAACTTTATTTATTTATTTTAATTTGTCCAGAGAGGGACAGAATATGAGACAGAGAGAGAAATGAGAAAGCAAACCTCCAGGTCTGGAACTTAAACCACAGTCGGCCATGTGAGAATCCAGTGACCTTTTATAATATTTCAGTATACGAACATTTCTCCCCAGTCCAGTTGATCAGAATATCTTCAACAGATAACACCACACCTCCCCATCCATTTCAAATATTTTCTAATATCATAGACCAAAAGAGTCTGACCACAGTTACAAAGTAAGTAGTCCTCATATCAAAACAGAACAGAAGAGAAAGACTGACTCTGCCATGAAGATGTGTGTGTCCGGTCCCACATGAGCTGACTTAAACAGCTGGCATGCCTGGGATCTTAGAAAAGGAGATTTTCAGGACCAGCAAATGGTGTGGCATTTAAGGTACCAATTTAACAGTCAGTCCACATGGCCAATTGTGGTTTGAGTTCCAGACCCAGCAGCTTGAAATCATGCCAGGTACATATGTGTGCATGCCCAAAATCCCAAGAGGAGACTGGAGGAGAAGGGATTGTGGTATGGCCATCCTTCCTTGACTAGGGGGTTGGGGGTGGGGGGGGCGATTTCTCACTTTCCTCTCTCTGTGTCTCCCTATTTCTAGAAAGCACATGTGCCTTATGGCAAAAACCTAATATTTATAAATGGAATAAGACTAGTCAAGTAAACTGTGCAAGTGGGAATCTTGATGATATATTATTTGATTCCTACGGTTCATGTGTCTGTCCTTGTATATTTATATTTTTAATCTCAATTTAAGCTTAAATTTTATTCAGGTATGCTCAGTTGTTCATCCTATCCATTCAACAAGTATGAATTACATTCCCATTTTATGCATGGCAGTGGACTAGCCACTGCGATTCAGACAGAAAAGAGCTTACGTTCCAGGAGGAGAGATACATTTTCTAGTTAATACAGAAATAATTATGTAGTTAAAACTGAGATTAATGCTACAAAGGAGAAGTATTCTAAAAGTTGCTCGTGTTCACCTAGAAGTGTGTGTGAAGGTGTCCTTTTTCAGCCTACTCAACCACATTTTCCTCTAATGTTGTATAGCTTCTCTCTGAGATGCTAATCTTTGTTCAGAGATTTAGTCTTAATCCTCAACACATGGTGTTGGTTGGCCGTGGGTTTATCTGTTGATAAATATAGGGGAAATCTGAACACATTTTGGAAGATAGCGTTGTGTAGTGCTGACATTGCTGCTATGGTGACCGCTGATCAGCATTGAGCTCTCCCCCTTTCTCCTTCTCCCTTGGTGGGAGGTGCGATTTTCTAACAAGGTACTGTGCCTTGGGGCTTTCTGCACTGTGTGAGGATTTGTTTGTTTGCTCTTTTGCATATATTCCTGGTTTTGTCTGATTTCAAAACTACCAGATCTGGTCATATAAAGAGTCCAGTAATGTACACAGAGGCTCCAAGTTGTGAGAGATGCCCAGACTAGTTATGAACTCATTAAAAATTTAAGGTGATTGAATTCCAGCTGGGGTGACTTCATTGTAAACATTATACAGAAACACTCCCTAAAGAATCATTTGTAAGTTAGATAATGAAAGACCATAAAAGAAAAGGACATACATTAATTGTGAGTTTATTCTCTTATTTGTTGTGTGACTACTCAAATTCTCCAAATAACATAAGGACTTCAATAGAGAAACTTTTAATGCCTTGAAAAGGGAACATTATTAAAGAGACTAATTAGATGGATAGAGTGTAACATGATCCTGTCTCATAGGTACTGTTTTGTAACTATCTCAGCAGTCTTCATCTCTTTATATACTGCTGTCCCCAGTCACTTTAACAATAGAATCGCTCAGCTCTGTTAATGAAAATACTTTGAAAATATAGGTAAAACTCCGTTACAAAAATAGTCTTAGCCTAGTCTGGGCAGTGCTGAAAACAATAATTTGAAGGTGTACTCACCTTCAACTGATTAACCACTTATTCCTACCAGCCAACTGATTTAAAAAACATATTGTAACCCACATGAATACTTAATTTATTGGGATTTGGCTAGTTTAAGTAGAGAACAAATGGATAATATTTTAACTCCCCTCTTTTCCAATTGGTAAGGATATTTCACACCAAACTTGGTGTGAAAATTTACTTTGAAACTTACTTTTTTTGTTGGTTTTCAGGGTTTTTCCCCCCAAAGGGAACATTTCTCACTTTACCTCTCTCTGTCTTGCTACAGAGAGACAAAGAGAGAGGAAGTTAGAAATCGACCCTCAAGGAGGATGGCCACATCATAAACCCCACGCCTCCTTTCTTCTCTTGAGATTTTGAGCACACATGCATATGCATCTGTTGTGATTCTGAAACTTCCAAGGGTATCCAGGACTTGAAATGCAGTTAGCCATATGGGAGTCCAGTGACTTAACCACCTAGCCACATGCTGGTCCCCTAGTTTACGTTTAACATTTACTAAAGTTTGAGAGAAAATTATCATTGATATCTCCATTACCTGAATTCCCTTTGTGTGTTATCCATTCCTGTGTCAAATGCTTGGCATCTTTAGGAGTCCTCCAGTAAATTACAGAATACTTGGATGCAGTGCTGAATCCTATTGCTTGTATCTCTTTCATTTGACCTAATGTTTAACACAATAGGTGCATGATAAACATTTGAATGCCTAAATATTAAAAAATATTAGTTATTTGAAACCATATGCAAAGGCTATAAATGAAATAATAAGTTGATAATACTTTTGGCATTATAGGTCTATAATATAAATATCCCTTTAATTTTAGCTTGACAGTTTCTGAATTTGGGGCCAATGCCTTATTCTTTTTCTCCACTTACTTATACAGCATACTAGAATCTAATCTAGAATTGTTTTATTTTTTTCAATGGAGGCTTGAATGGGTTACCATTCAAGCATCTTTATCCCCTCCTGCATCCCATACACTTGGCAGCTCTTTGGTTCTAACATGTTTCTTTTCCTAATTGTCAGGGGGTGTGTATGCTTGCTTAAGAGAAACAAATCGAGAGAGAAAGTAAGAGAAGGAGAACAAGAAAGCACCTCATCAGTAGAGCATGGCATGCCACAAACCCTTTTCTTTCATTTCTCCACCCTGGCTGGAATTGGGCATGCAGGCACAAATGCCTAGCATTTTTCTCAAGCCAGATCAGGAATCATAGTTGACTATGTGGGGGCCATCTCCCTTAACTACTAGACCATGGGGCTAGCCATCTCATAGCTTTTTAAGGCTGCTTTCTTGTATCCTATCTGAGTGTGTCCTCTAAGACCAGGATCCCCAACTCATAGGCTGTGAACTGGTACGGGTTCATGGTCTGCTGGGGTGCCCTGCTGTACAGTGGGGGGTGGGCAGAAGCCTTTGTGTATGTTTGCAGCCGCTCCTTCAGTCAGATTGCTACCTGGGCTCCACCTTCTATACGATCAGCTATGGTACTGGATTCTAATGGGAGCACAAACTCTATTGTTGTGTGATATTTTTCATTGTATATTGCAATGTGGTAGTGTTAGAAATGGGGTGCATGATGAATGTGGTGTGCTTGAGTCATCCTGGGACCAGACTCACTTCTCAAATCCCAACCATGGAGGGATTGTCTTTCACAAGGTCTTTCCCTGGTGCGGGGAAGATTAGGAACTGCTGCGCTTAAAGCATTTCTTTTCCTATTCCTACTGCAGGAGGAGAGTGTGTTGTGTGTAGAAAACTGATCAAATAATCTGCATTAACATGGTATTGAGAGATGATAGAATAATATGTCACTTTAGACTTTTTTTCTTGTAATTGGACTCTGGAGAGTCTATCTTCACATCAAGTGGAGTCCAGGTCAGTGGCAGTAATTCTAGACAATCTAGCAGTTCAGAGATGTAAATATTTTGTCCCAAATGGGCCTTTTTACATTATTATTGAACAACTATCTCTGCCTTATAAATGAATTTTTCTTAAATTGTTTTTCAATGTGCACTAGAGACATTATGCTGTATATAAGGAAAGTATAAACACTCTACTTAGTAACACAGAGTACAGGGAAAATGGTTTAATTTATACTCTCATTGAATATAGCACTTGCACAAATAAAATGTAAAAATATGTATGAATAACCCAGGGATATCTGAGGTCATCTATATAGCTCCTGCAACAGTGCAATGCAATCACTGCATTAAACTCATAAATGTATAAATTACCAATTTTTAAACCTTCATGCATGTCTGTTCTCAATATCCAGCTAATACCCCACAATGACACCTAAATATCACAGCAGGCCTTTGACACCTCTCTGGTCACTTCGGATCGATAGCTGTCTGCTGGCACCACATCTTGTAGAAATATTCTACCCATAAGGAAACCACTTCCCACAGCCTCATTGAAAGAAACCAGCAACTTGAATCTTTGATCTTTCCCTGGATCTGTTGTACAACCAGTTCTTCTGAGGTTTACACTGCAGGTGACTTAGGTAGCAAACTTTAAGCCTAACTTAAAGAAATTCTATGATATGACTTCAGAATACAAATTATAGTCTAAATTTTGAAGGAGAAACTTTGACCTGGCTATTTAAATATTTGAGATAATGTTAATACAATGAATTTAATAGCTTTCCACTCTGAAAATTTAAATTGATATTATAATTCTATTATTATTAAAAATTCAACTATATTTCACTCATTTTTAAAACTATTTTAAAATGTGCAGTTATAGTGACACATATTAATGGAAAAATATTAATTTCAGTAACCATTGATTCTTAATGTTAAATCTCAATAAAGAGAAAAAAATACCAGCTTTTCAATTTTTTGTTGTTGTTGAGATTTTTGCTATAGGGTGTGTGTGCTTGCCGGAGAGACGCAGAGAGACAGAGACTGATAGTGATAAATCATCTTCCAGGACCAATGGCCATGCCATAGTCCCTTTTCCTCCATTCTCCTCTTGGTATCTTGGGCACAAACACACATGCGCCCAGCCTGAGTTTCGAGGTGCCAAGTCCGGGACTTGAGCCAGGTCGACTATGTGGCAGTCCAACAATGTAACCATTATGTCATCTGCTGTTCCCAAACTTTTCCATTTTTAAAATGGTATCAATTGATATGTAAGATTATAGATATATGTGGCAGGTGCTTTTAGTAGCATATGCCAGAATGTCTTTAACCTGAACGGTAAATAATTCCTAAGTTAAAAGAGAATTAATGGCATTGTTTTTTCCAGCAGCTTTCTGGCACCAAGTAATAATAATAAGTAGATTGTGACCATTTAAAATTCCTACAAAGACAAGCTGGATGTCTATGAAGGGGATTTGATGTTCTCTTACTAGACAGGAGCGTACATTTAGTTCATCATCTGTAAAAAATATCCCTTCTTTCACAAGTAAAACCTTCAAATTACAATATAGAACATTGTGTATGCTGCTCTAATAATGTGCATTTTGTGCAAGATTTTGATGGTATGGCTTAAGCAAAGAAAAATAAGAACATTGCAATATCTTAAAGGTCGAAAAGCACTTTTCATGTATTTTGTTCACTTGTTTTACACGGACACACACACACACACACACATCTTATAGGATATTGAGAGTTGTTATCAATTCTTTTTTTCACCTAGAGAAACCCAATCATGGTAGAATTTAAATGACTTCCAAGGGTACAAGTCAGCATGTAATGAGCCTTGAACTCAGGTACTTTTATTACAAATTCTGTATTTTCTATTGCATTACCTTTTAAAACTATCTTCTTAAAACTATCTTTGCTACTCACTAGATTCTATTAAACACACAGGGCAGGAGCCATTTTTCTGGTTCTCATTTGAGGCAGGGAGACTTTTTTTATTTCCATTAGCCTTGACAAATGGTAAGAACCCTAGAGAAATGCCTCTGACAGAAAATGTTAAGCAGGAAAGCAAAAGGCAGGGTCAGTGGTGACACTCCGATGAAATGCGGTGATCCTTCAGGCAGTCCCAAATGAGAAGGTTCCCGATTCAAGTCCAGAGACTGCCCTGAGTACATTGGGCTTGTACGTGTCTACGATCCAAGGCAGACAGAACGTGGGGGGAGACGGTAACTTGGGACCCTGTACCAGTTTGGACCCTTGTACCCTATTGGCTGTACTGTCTTTGTCTCTGTCACTCATAGAATTAATGAATGAATAAACAAATAGCTTTACAAAAAGGAAGAGTGAGGACCAGCCTGTGGTGTAGTGGTTAAGGTGCTAGACTTCCACATGGTCATTCACGTTTCCAGTCCCCAGTCTGGTGGCTTGATACTCACACCGGACATGTGTGTGCATCCCCAAAATTCTGAGAGAAGAATGGAGGAGAAGGGATTGTGGTGTGGCCATCTCCTTTGGGGGGTGGTTTCTCATTTTATCTCTCTCTATCTCTCTGTAGTGAGCACATGCACCCTATAGCAAAAATCTTTCTAAAAAAACAGAGGAAGAGTGAGTGAGGAATATTTGATTTTAAAAAATGACTATTTGTTTTCTAATAAACAGGAATTAAATGGTGGATAACTCCATAGTGCATAATTAGTTGCTACATAGAGGACGCCAGATTCTCACATGGTCAGTCAGGATTTGATTTCCAACCCCTTCTACTTGAAAGACAAAGAATATATATTATTAAAAAATATATATATATACATATATATATATATATAAAACAATGTATATAAAACCACAGTACTGTATGCATGCCTGGAAATCCTAATGGGATGGAGAATTGGAGAAAAAAGATTGCAGTGATTGCAATTTGGCCCTGCCCTTCTGCAGAGCGTGAGGGGTTGCTGTCTTTTTCTGTCTCTGTTTCTGTTTTTTTGTACTTGCATGTTCATGCACTCAGTGAAATTAAAAGATAAGTAATATCTGGCTGTTAAAACATTGTTACCTGGGACCAGCAGTTAGTGTAATGGCTATGTCGCTAGATTCCCATGTAGTCAACCACGGTTCAAGTTCCAGACCCAGTGGCATAAACTCACGTCAGGTGCGTGTGCGTGCATGCCCCAGATCCCGAGAGGAGACTGGAGGAGAAGGGATTGCGGTGTGGCCATACCCCCTGGGGGGTGATTTCTGCCTCTCTCTCTCTCTCTCTCTCTCTCTCTCTCTCTGTCTGTCTGGCGAGCGCACGCGCCCTATAGCAAAAACCTCTCCAAAAAAAAAAAAAACTATTATTACCAATAAATATTTCCTGCAACCTCCCAATTGAAAGACACTAGAAAGTCAAAGGATTTTTTAAACAGAAAAGTTCCAGGAAGGTTAAATAATACCTGACTGTGAGTGTCCTTCTACGTGCGCCTGTGGTTTCATGCGTCAGGGGTTTACGAAGAGGTGTGCAGGAGGGAGGGGGCAGATAAAGGGTTTCACGACCATGTTAAGAAGCAGGGAACGGCAACAAGACGAACTACAACAACAAAGGCAGCGAATGTACACCGCCCTGAAAGCGAATGGAACCACTGGGAGATTTCAGGCACCAGATAGGCAAGTCCTGTTTCTGTGCAGAAACACTCCTCCGGCAGGTACGTGAGTACATTTGAGGGAGCTGGAAAGATAGCAGAAAACCAAATAGTAAGGAATTGCGAGTATCCACAAGAGTATGAAGTTTCTTTCTTTTTTTTTTTTTTTTAAGAGGTTTTTGCTATAGGGCGCGTGTGCTCGCCAGAAGACAGAGAGAGACAGAGAGACAGGAAGTGAGAAATCACCCCCCAGGGGGGATGACTATGCTGCAATCCCTTCCCCTCCATTCTCCTCTCAGGATCTTGGGAATGTACACACGCACATGTGCCCGGCGTGAGTTTAAGCCACTGGGCCTGGGACTCGAACCTCAGTTGACGACATCGGAGTCCAGCGACAGCCATTATGCCAACTGCTGGTCTCCAAAAGAGTATGATGTTTCAAACTAAGGTTCTAGCTTTGATTGTAGAGAGGAAGACACAGATTTATGAAAACAACAAATCCTTGGAGAACAAGAATTGTTGAACAAAAAGTCACTTTTGAGTTGGGAAATGGAAAACCTTCCTGTTCTGTCATGTGGGCTCCTGAATACCATCCTGGCTTTTCCAGCCAGATGCCCTAGACTATAAATTCATCCTCTCTCTTACCTTCTGTTGGCCTCGTGCTGATAGGTGGTGCCATCAGGGGCTGCTGAGCTGTGAACCGTCTTCCCAGCTCCTCCTGAAGGGCTCACGTGCTGAGCACCAGAGACTTCATGCTAACATCTCAACCTCCTCCATGACTGTCAGGCCATCAGCTATCACCCCCATGGATCCAGGACACCCGCCTTCAGCAAGTACAAAAGAAAACTTGAGTCACACAGGACTTTGCAATTTTGGGGGGAGACAGAGTATGAAGGAGGGTCTGATCTGACAAACTGTCTCCCTAGTATTTTTTTTTTAATATTAATGTGGAAATTGCATAATAAGGCTCTTTTTTATACTCAGTGATTCCCAGTTATAGCTTTCCTCTCATATTCAACCAGCAAAACAGATCTCCTCTTGTAAGCTTGTAGGATATGGCACAAATATTTATTTCTGATACATTATTTGTAGTTGTGATGAATGCCCACGATAACTTTCCTTGGCTTAGTCATTTTGAGATAGAAAGGAGCTAAAGTTGTCCAGAAAAGTGGCTTCATTATAAAACACAGAAAATTTTGACACTAAGTTAGAACGAAAATAGTACTGTTTTTCTTAGCCTTGGGTAAAACAATGACAGATATGATCTGAATTAGCGAAATAAAGTAGCATGGTCTTTAAATCAGAGCGTAATTGTGGGCAAGAAACATGCTGTGTATCTCTTTGTCTTTTGATTCCTGAATAATGTCACAGTTGCTGGTCTGAATAAATTTCTTAATGTGGCATATATCGAAATCAAGGAAGAACAGGTCTTAGTTGGTAGATTGGTTAGGAGAAGCATAATCAGTAGATATAAGCTATGGGATACAATAGAACAAATTGTGTCTGTGAACTGAAATCGTGATCATTTGCAACTGTGAAAAATGGGAGAATGTTGCATTTCAAAAGCCAAGAAGTCTTGATTTGTTATCTGATAGCATATGAAACGTGACTTCAAGACATTTGCTTAAAAATGGAATTTAAATATGAGTTTATTTAGGTGCAAAAAAATTAAATCCATGCTCACTTTCTGTGTAGTATGCATTTTCCATGAATGTTTTGAAGACTCCTTTTCTTTTTTTAATAGAGCCAATTTGGCTTGTTGCCATAAAAGACCAAAGGGTGTCGGAGATATCAGATTTAAATTACTATAGACAGATGCAGCCTTGTAAATAAAAAAAAAAATCGTTTAAATTAAGTTCTTATCTCCCTTCCTTGTCATGAACCCATCACATATTTTTCATTTTTATTGAAAATTAATCACTTATGGAATAAATATAATTAGTAGATAGAGTGGGTTATTGTGCAAGAATGCTCAGTGAATATCACAACCAACTTATGAGAGATCCGGGTGCTTTATTGTACTTGCATTCATTTTTCTCCATCAATAAGATGAGCTGAATAACCAGAAAGCTAACAAATAACTGGAAACCCAGCAGGGCAGAAATACTACAGGGTTGCCCCAAAGTGCACCTTTTGGTTTGCTGGGAATGAAAACAGGCACCAGTGAGCTTCTAGCTAGTGGAATGGAGTTTGCTTCTGTGTGTGTGTGTGTGCGTATGCACGCGTGTGGTGTGTTTTGTCAGACAGAGTACTGCTGTGACACAATCCTCTTTTGTCAGTCTCAAACATCTGGGCTACAGGAGTATGCCATTGCTCTCGTTAAATTCAGGTCTCCCATGCGGCCTCAGCCTGTGGAGTGGCAGTGTCCAGCATGTGCCACCATGCAGGGCCTGGGTTTGCTTTGCAGAGAAGTACAACAAGCCAATATCTACACTAGTGGGGAGATGAGTTATAATGACACCCCAAACCAGAGAATAGTCTGCATAGAGACTAGCATATACAGCGCTATTGATGTTTTAAACCACAGGTGTGCTCATAGGTGGTAAGTGCTATAGTTCTCAAGATTTTAGGATATCAGTTGATTGTATCCTGCCCTTTTCTGAATTCTTAGCCAATACGAATGGATGTTGAATAAAAGTCAGCAATATCAACTATGTTAGTATGAAGCTATTTTGGGGCATACAGTGCTTGCTGTAGCCACAGGGGTCTGCTCACTCTTCCCCTGCTGGATGGCATGCCACACTCATCCTTGAGAGAGCACCTGGACAATTGCATGGCTACGTGAGTGAGGAGAGTACAGAAAGTGGAGTTCTGGTTTTCTTAGCAAAGGCAGGAATATGGAGGGAGAAAGCTGTTTCTCTACAACTATTGTTTTTTTATTTTTTTTCCCAAAAGCTAAGAATGACAATTTTGCTTTATACCAAAGAGGTTGTTTGTCTTTCAACAACAATCTTCCCCACATAATTTATTTTAATTACCAAGTGGTACATGTACTTGCCAGAGAGAGAGAGCACCTCTCAATGAGATGTGATCATGATGCAATCCTATTTTTTTTTCCCATTTCTTCATACCATCAGGATTTTAGGCACATATCCACACATGTTCATCATCTTTTTCAAAACACTGGGGCTGGGACTCGAACTGTGGTCAGTCATGTGGACACTAGCTTCCTATGCATGATGCTTAACCACAGTGCTATGGGGCTGCCCTCACTTCATTTGGTGAAAGAGATACACACAGCAAGAAAAGAAATTTAAGAGAAGTTGGTTTTATTAAATGAAAAATATTCAGGCCAAAGGGATGATAAATGATCAAATAATAATTTTGGGGAAATTCTCACAGAACAGTGTAAGAAATTAAAATGCTTTTGATATGAACTTCAACTGGTATAAATTAGTCCTAAGAAAGCTCCGATAACTACAAATTTAGTTTTTTTTTTCTTAATCCAGAATTAAGGTATTTCCTCTTTTTATTAGGTTGTAAATAAATGGGACAGAGAAAACATCTAACTTATATCCAGCGGCCAAGACAGTTACCCCAGACTGATGAATTTCATGGACAGTAAATTCTATTTAAGTGAGAGAAAAATAAAATAATATCCTTTTATAGTTTTAACCATATCCTGTATTATTGGGCCATGATGCATTTTTGCATAGAAAAACAGAAAAATACATTGTGACTTTCTTACAACTCAACATTTTTTTCTTTTCTCTTTCTTCAAAAAAAGTAGCTGATTGAGTTAAGTTTTAGTTAGGGATTTAGAGTACATACCAAAGTGCAATGTGTTATTTATAAAGTTTTATTTTGAGAACTAAATAATAATGTTTATACGATGATGCTGATACCCTGGCATTCACTAGAAATCTCATAAACTTCTTATCTCATTTAATAAGCATGGTCCAGTTCCAGTCATAATTATCAAGATGTAGTCAGCTGAGATAACTATGAAGCTTTACTTGACAGTAAATGTTGTTATTCAAATAGATTTACATGCCTTGAATGGAAATGAGAGCTACCATCTCAACAGTTTGAAGCATATTGTGTTACCTGGAACGCCTCTAATGTGAACTACAGTGAACTTCCCTCCACATGATGGCCAGAATACTTTTAGGAAGGAGCTCAAATAGATGGTTCTCCTAAATTAATTCTGTTAATAGTGTATAAAAGCAAATCACTGTAAGTCTTTTCTCCATTGTTTAAATAGGACCAAAAAAGTCAGTGCTGTTTAAATCCTGCTATCACTGTGATGTGCCTACTGCAAAGCTGTCAACACTTAGCAATATAATGGACGGCATCTTGTAGTTTAGGAGTAGTTTAATAACTGGAAATTGTGAACAAATGAACACATTGTTTGGCATCTGATGTTCTTAACATGAGTGTCCCCTGCATGGAGGGACTCTCAACAAATGGTGGTGGTGATTGACTATGTGAAAACACAGTGGAACTGGTGTTGTTCAGAGGAGCAATAGTTGCTTCACTTATAACAATGCAGATTTTTAAAAAGAGATGTGATTTGTTTTCGTGTGTGTTTGTGTGTGTGTGTTTGTCTCTGTGTGTGTGTGTGTCTGTTTCTGTGTTTTGAGGGCAAAGTATGCTATTGAGTATTAGATTATGAAATGCTTGCTTTTCAATGATATGAAGTATATTTTAGTAGTGGAGGTAAATTACATGCTAAATTATGATTTATAAACTGTAATGATACTCCAGCTGTGGGGGAAGTCCCCAAGACCAGTGAGGCGTCATTCAGACTGCCGCTGAGTTAACTAAGCAGTGCAGAATAACCGGTAACAGCATTGATGCGCACGCAGGTTATATGCTGACACCAGCAGCATTGCTCATTAGGCATGAGTGCCTCCTTTATGGGAAGTGGCACTTTGTCTAGCCCTGTATGAAGTGAGGGACATGTGGGCCACTTCTTCTGTCTGGGAGACAATCTTAATACACATAGCTCCAGTCATTTCATTACTGACTAATATTTGTATGGCTATTACAGCTTAATGGGGTCTTTACATCAATTAGCTCATTCATTATCTTATTTGACCTTGAGCTCTTCTTACTCACAATTACAGGTAAGACAGTGAGGAATAAAGATGCTAAACTGACAAGCCTAAACTCCAGTCAGATTAGGCCCTGAGCTTAGATCTTCGGAAATCTTTTTCTATTGATGAGTACTTCCGTAGTTTTCTTGTACTGTGGTTATTCAGCAACACAGTAATACTTACTGAGTGCTATGTGCATCAGATTATGCTATATACTTTGTCTCAGTTAACTACCAATCCTGTGAACAAACTACAAGTGGCATACTGACATTACACACAATGAAACTGACTTCCGGAAACTTTCTCATCATTACACAGATGGTTGTGGCGATTGAATTTGAAATCCCGTCAATCTGATGTAAGGGTACAAAGACTCCATCAGTTTGGCATCCTCTTTCCTTTGAAATCAATACCTTGCATGCTATCATATTTTAATTGAAGTGTATTATCAGGAACAGTAGAGTAGAAGAAGATATTTAGGAAACTGCACGGAAGAATTGACTATCATGTATTAATAACCAATGTCTGAAAAGTCATCTTGCTGGAGTTAGAGGTTCCAGTCTAGTGACCGGTGGTAGTGCATTTGTTCTCTCTCCTCATACCCCTTCTGTGTCTCATGAAACATTCCTCTTCCTAGCTGGTCTCAGCTTAAAATCACAGCCCTTCCAAAAGTCTAGGTAAGAGACACACATGTGTACCCTGAAGAATCTATGTATTAATCATTTGTTTTATCACATTCATCTTCCTGAATGTGAAAGCCTGGTCCAATTTTCTATCTCTAGAATTTAGCAAAACCCTCCTGGCCAATACTTGCTCACATGGTTACACTAACAAGGGAGACTGGAAATATGGGCATTTTTTCCAGGAGGTCGTAGGCTCAGTCACAAGTTAGACAATGATGCATTCTCATCTGGAAGATGTCATATGATCTGTATCATGAGGCAATTAGACATCTTAAGAGTGTCTTAGTCTCTGTTGTCCTGCTAGAACAGAGTGCCTGTTGAATTCAACAAATTGAATAATTCATAAAGAAAAGAAATTTATTTCTAACAAATTTGGATGCTTGGAAATTCTAGACAAGGTGTCAGCAGGTTAGGTACTGCAAACCCATCTTTTAGCATCCCTACTTTCATGGACTAAAAACCGCCATTAAGTCCCAACTCCTAATACTGTTGAGGATTAGGTTTCCAACACATGAATTTTGGGGAACACATACAGAACATAGAAAAGAACATCTATATATTAATAAACATGTATAAGAGCTATAGCTAATGTGTCTCCTCAAAAAAACAGGAAAACAAAGAGAAAGAGAGACAAAGACAGAGAGAGAATAAAATTATGTCCTTTTAAGGACTTGGTTCTTTCAAACATTCTCAGCCAGGATGTTGACCTCATTGGACTCTGAGCATACTCAGGCTGAATTACAATAGACTCAAGGTTCCAGGTTGTTCTCTGTGGGGCAGTACCTTGAAGGTGTCACACAGTACATAGAGACGAGGCAATTGACAAGAGTTCGGGGATGGGGAGGTATCCTTCTTCCTTAACCACAGTGAGTCTGCTTTACTTTCTTTAATACATTTGGATTATATAGACAATGTCATTTCAATGGAATATTCTGCTTAAAATAAACTGCAATGTAACTTTGAAAAACACATTGTTCAGTTTTATCATTTTACTGATGGAAAATATTAAAGCCAGATACAATTAACATGTTTTTGAATATTCACTATATTTAGATAAAACATTTTTTCTCTATAGTAAATCACATAGATTTAAATAAAGCACAATCCTTGATTTCAAAATTTTCTAGCCTGATGGTAAATGTTAGTAACCAGTTCAAAACCATAGGACCTGCTTAATTGAGTCTTTGGTTTCAATTGACAGTGACTTTGATTATCCTATAATAAAAGTTGCAGATAATTGCTTCAAAAGTTTCAAGGGGAAATCACTGAAGAAGTAAAGATGTCTTTTCATAAAAATGCAAAATTTATGGTATTTTCTTTATTCTTTTGGTGGTAGACACTTGGGTTGATTCAATAGCTAGGCTGCTGTGAAAAATGCTGTCATGAACGTCAGGGTGCAGCTTTCTCTACAACATACTGACGTCTATTTTTGGTTATACATGCAGAGGTGGGACTGCTGGATCACATGTTAATTCTATTTTTCAGTTTTGCAAGGAGCCTCCATACCATTTCCCATAACAACTTTACTAAGTTTGCCACCTTACCAGCAGTAGAAAATGGTTCCCTTTTCTCCACATCCCTGAATCACTTAGTTTTCATCTTGATTATAGCCAGGTTAACAGATTTGAGAAGGTATCGCCTTGTGGTTTTAATTTGCATTTCACAAATGATTAGAGATATTGAGCTTTTTATTTTTTAAAAAAAAAGGTGGAAATTCTGTTATTTATGACAAAATAGATGAACTGGAAGGACATTATGTTTAGTGAAATAAGGAAGACAGTTATATGTGAAATCTTAAAAAACTTAAGAGGAAGATGGTTATGAGAGAGAACAAGGAGATGCTCTTCAAAGTTTATAAAGTTTCTGTTAGATAGGAGGAATACATTTTTGAGATCTATTGCACAATATGGTGGCTGTAGTTAAACATAATGTATTATATCTTTTTAAATTGCCAAGAGAGTAAATTCCAAATGTCTCAGCACAAAAAATAAGTAAGTGAGGTGATGGACATTGTGTATTGTGTATCAAAATATCACATTGTAACTAAAAAGTCTATATAGCTAAGATTTGTCAATTAAACATTAAAATAAAAAAGTCTAGTAAAAAGGTAAGACAGTTGTGTTACATTGTTTAGTATTCTTAAACCATAGGTTGACTGTTCCTGTTGTACTGCCTCTTCCTCAAATCTCTGTGCTGAATGGTAAATGCATTACTGAAGACCTACTGTGTTCCTGGCACTGACATAAACATTTTATATATTACCCCCACAGCACCCCTAGGAGTTGGTTTCTCCTGTTATTCCATTTGGCCTGGGATAGCTTATCTCTGAGAGATTAAGAAAACTTGCCAAAGTTGCAGAGTTACTGACAAGGAAGGCCTCAATAAATACTTATTGGACAAATCATATGAGACTTATGAGACCTAGTTCATTGTTTTGTGGAACAATTTACACCCAATAAAATGCACAGATTTATGTGTCTGGTGCTGTAAGTTTTGATGGTTACATGCATTCATGTAACGACTACCCCCTCAAACATTGATCATTTCCAGTTTCCCCATGCTTTTTTCTAGTTTTAACCTGCCTGTTCCCGAAGATAAACGCTTCCTGGTCTCTATCACCAGAGAGTCATCTAATGGTCACGTTTTACATACATGGGACCACCCAGTACACACTTTACTATGCCTGATTCCGTTCACTCAATGTGTTTTTTTGTTTTGAGATTTGTCTACAACATTCTGAGTTTCAGTAGTTCTCTTTTAATTGCTGACTATGTGCTACTGTGTGACATACCTCTTATTTATCTTCTCATTATGGAAAGACATTTGCTTGTTATCAGGTTTGGGATAATATAAATAAGGCTTCTGTGAAAATCCCTGTACTAGTCTATTTGTGCGTGTATGTATACATACATTTTTCTTTTTATTCCATATTTTCATTTTTATCTTGCAAGTCTGTCTAGACCATTTTCCAGTCCATGATCACTTTGTGTCTCTTATATCACATTTTGTGTAAAGCTCACAATATTTCAAACTTTTAAATTATTATTATAATATCCGTTATGATAATCTGTGATATTTGGTGTCATTAGTGTAATTGCTTTAGGGTGCCATAAATTGTACTTGTGGAAAATGTCAAGTTTAATCTATATATGTGCTCTGACTGCTCCACCCACTGGCTACTCCCCTGTCTCTCTTCTCTGTTCAGACTCCCTATTCCCTAAGAAACAAAACTATTGACTATTGAAATTATGCCCACTAATAATCCTTGAATGGCTTCTAAGTGTTCATGTGAATGGAAGAGTTGCATGTCTCTAATTATAAATCAAAAGCTAGAGATGATTACACTTAGGCATGTTGAAAGCCAGGAGAGACAAAAAGCTAGGCCTCTTGTGTCAAACAGTTATCCAACTTATGAATGCAAAGGAAATTAATAATGCTACTCCAGTCAACACATGGATGGTAATAAAGCAAAACAGACTTATTGCTGACATAGGATAAGTTTTAGTGGTCTAAATAGAAGATCCAACCAGCCACAGCATTCCCTCATGTCAATGACTAACCCAGAGCAAGGTCCTGGTTCTTTTCAGTTCTGTGAAAGCAGATAGAGGGGAGGAAGCTGCAGAAAAAAATGTTGGAAGTTAGCAGAGATTGGTTCATGAGGTTTAAGGGAGGAAGCCTTCCCCAAAACATGAAAGTGCAAGGTGAAGCAACAGTTGCTGATGTAGAATCTGCAGTGACTTGTGGAGCAGGTCTAGCTAAGATAGTTGATGATGGTGACTAGACTAAATAACGGATTTTCAATGTAGATGAAACAGCATCTGTTGGGAGAAGATGGCCTCTAGGCTTTAATACTTAAAGAAGAGTGGTCGGTATTTGGCTTCAAAGCTACAAAGGACAGGCTGACTCTTGTTAGAGGCTATTGTAGCTGGTGACTTTAAATTGAAGCTAGTTCTCATTTACTATTCTAAAAATCCTAGGACCCTTAAGAATTATACTAAATTTCCTTTGTCTCTGCTCTATAAATGGAACCACAGAGTCTAGATGACCGCACATCTGCTTTCAGTATGTTAAGCCCACTGTTGAGACCTACTGCTCAGAAAAAAGAAAACAAAAGATATCTATCAAAATATTACTTCTCAGTGACTATGCCCCTGATTACTCAAGAGCCCTACTACAGATAAGAACTCTGATAGACATATATCAGGAGATTAATGTTGTTTTCATGCCTACTTACACAACATCCATTCTATAGCTCATGGATCAAGGAGTGATTTCAACTTTCAAGTCTTATTATTTAAGAGATATATTTTATAAAACTACAGCTGCCAAGAATGGTGATTCCTTGGAGGCATCTACAGAAAGTAAATTTAGAACCTTGCAGAAAAGATTCATATTTTTGTTTGTTTATTTAAGTTTTCTTATTTCACAAGATAAAGTCGAGGCAGGGTGGGGTGCATCCTCAACAGGATCTTACTGCACTGTGATTCTCCAAGCCCTGAAGTCAGTCAGGATTATAGTTGCATGCATGGAAGCTCCCAGTGTGCTTAGTTATCCACAGGACACAAAAATGAGGCCTTCCTATGTGGTCTTTATCATCATACAGCAGCACTGTTACTGCCTGTGCTGCTGTAGCTGAGCCAGTATTCACTGCTGTAGATACCATTAAGGACATCTGTGATTCACAGGAGGCAGTCAAAATATCATCATTAACAGGAGTTCAGAAGAACTTGATTACAATCTTCATGGAGGACTTTGAGGGTTTCAAAACTTCAGTGGAGGAACTGACTGCTGATATGGTAGAAATGGTAGAAATAGCAAGAGAACTGGAATTAGAACTGGAGCCCGAAGATGTGACTGAATTACTGCAACCTTATGATAATAACTGAATGGATGATGATTTAATTGTTATGGATGAGCAAAGAAAGTGGCTTCTTCTTGAGTTAAGTAGTATTCTACTGGGTGATATTCCATGTTATTTTATACGTTGTTTTTATAGAATTTTAGGTGGCCTTCAGTTTGAATGAAGGTGTTATGAACAAAACTGTTAGGAATATTTGCATGCAATTATCTATGTGAACGTATTTTTATTTATGTGGGTAAATACCTGGGAATAGAATGGCTGAGTTCTATGTTAGCTACTTTTACTTAACAACAACAACAATAAAAGTCTAATCAATTTTTTTTTAGATTGATATTTTTACTATAGGGCACATGTGCTTCCAGAGACACAGGGAGAGAAAGTGAGAAATCATCCTTCCCTGCCAGGGAGAATGACCATGCTACAATCCCTTCTCCTTTTGGAATTTTGGGCCTGTACACACACATGCCTGGCATGAGTTTTAAACTACAGGGTTTGGGACTCAGACTGTGATTGGCCATGTGATGTGGGAATCTAACACCTTAACCACTATACCACCTTATGGCCCCTGTCTAATTGATTTCTTTTATTTTCTTTATTATTATTATTATTATTAATTCATTCAATTACTATAGATCATTTAGATTATAAAGATAATTTATCCAGCATGAAATATACCTCAGACCGGTCCAGTTGAGAATACTATACATGTCATCATCAACAGGTAATAAACCATGTGTCTAATCAATATCTAATGCTACTCTAACATTATACATTTGCACCATTAGTGTATGTGTTCCAGTTGCCTTAAGGCTTACCAGTATTTGGTATGGACATTTTAAAAATATCCCTTTGAACATGTGTGCTCAGTTCATTCTTAGCACCAATTTTTGTAGGTACTCCATAAAATCTACAAAAAAAGGATTCATCTCTCTTTTTCATAACTATATTCTCAGTGATTGAATAAAATATTTGGTTAGTGGATGAATATTTTGGTTTAAAGGATTTTCCTGTATTATTTTCCCTGTTTACTATTTAATAATTGCATTTATTGAGCCCCTGCAATGCTCACTGCACTGTGCATAGCCTTATCAGAAGCTCAGTGTTTTGAAACCAGGTGGAAGAAGATGGCTGTGCAGAATAATATCCATTACATGACAGGTGGAGAGGGAGACTATGAAAGCATTTGAGCAGTGTGCTCTAGAAAGTAATGTGATCCCTGGGAATGGTTTAGTAATAAGGAAACTAAGAATAAGAAATAATGTAAAAACCCACTGTGCTTAATCAGGTCCCTTGCAAAGGGCCTCATTGCTCAGCTGTTTACTAACCTAAAAAGAGTCCTACTGAGAAAGCTCTGTTTTGAGAAATAGGAAGTATGCTCACGACAGCTGCCATTTCTTTAAAAAGTTACTGTGGGTCATTCACTGTGTAAAGGTGTGGTTTCATACCATCTTCCTGACCACTGTATGAAGAATTTGTTTAACTCTTCACTTTTTTTCAGACGAGGACACTAAGTTTGGGATGGGTAAATGAAAGTAGTTCAAGAGCATATAGCCAGTAATTTGTAGGAAAGGGCTTGAATGTGTTTGTGAAATTCAAAGCTCTTTCTCTTTATCATTTTATTGCAGACAGAGATAAAAAGATCACGGGAGAGTCAAGCCTCTAAGTATAGCATTTTAAGGATGGTTTTGCTTTTGTTGATTTACAGCCCAAGTGTGATTTTCAGAATTACTTTATTCTTTTAAGTTTAATTATATGGTCTAAATGTTTGCAAATATTTAAATGAAATACATTTGATAAGATATTTAGTAGGAGTATGGTTAAGTACAATCAATATTTAAATAATTCTTTTTAAAAACTATAAATGCCAGACTTCAGAGTAACATTTAAGAAAATAAGATTTGCAATTCATTTTAAGCAGCATACACTCACTTAAGAAAAGCAGATTATAACATTTATGTAGGTGATTCAGTAAAAAAATCCTTTTGCTTTGTCTATCTGGATCTTACTAGAGTGATATTTGGTTATAAATTAGCCAGATAAGTACTTCAATTTTCCACTTGATTGGACATCGAAAGGCATAGTTAAAATGGCTTTTGGATTAGTTCAAGAACTTTTTAAAGTAATTTTCTTTGCAATTTGCTATGGAGTTCATGCACTCACTGGGGAGAGACAAAGAAACAGAGAGAGAAGGAAAGCATCCCCTAGAGAGATGGCCACACCACAATCCTTTCTTCTCCTTTCTCCTCTTGGTATTTTGGGTGCACACATGCACCTGGCATGACTTTCAGGCCACCAGTCCAGACTGGAACTGCACAGCCAGTCATGAGTGATCGGGCTGCCTTAACCACCGCACCACCCGCTGGTCCCAAGGTAAATTTTAAAACTCGCATTCCATAGATTTTTTTCACATTGTTGGGTCATTTCTCTGAATTTTTTATTTACATGTATCATATAGACATGTTTGAATAATTTCCTGCTTCACATTTTTCCATTGATGCTAATGTTAAGACAAGTCCTCATTTGTCGTCTCTATTTGCTAGTTTTCACTTAGGATTCCAACAACTCGAATCACTGGATTCAATTGCTGCCTCTCTGTCAATACCTTCTCAAATTTCTCAGGTCAACAACTATAAGGTTTTTGATTGAAGTAATTCTCGCTTGAGATCTAGGACATAGCTACTCTTACAAGCTAATCTGATTATATGGTAGCTAAAATGATATTGCAATGATAACAATAAAAAGTAATTTTCAATATGGATTTGTAAAATTGTATTTAAAATAGATCTGAGATTGGCAAACTTTTTCCATAAAGGGGCTCTTAGCAAATATGGTAAGCTTTGTAGGTAATGAAGTCTGTGTTGCAGTGACTCAACTCTATCCTTTTTTTAATCTGATGATAGAGAACACCTACACTGTGTGTGTGTGTGTGTGTGTGTGTGTGTGTGTGTGTATGTGTGTGGAGAAAGAGAGAGAAAGAAAGCAGCCTCAACAGGATCTTGTCACACTGCAATCCCTCTTTTTCAACTCCTTCAGCTCAGGAGTTTGGGCACTCACATGCACACCTGATGTATGTTCAGGCTGACTTGAGATTACAGTCCTGTGGTCATCCATGTGGCTTCCAGCATTTCCGTCCAGTATGCTTTGGACTGTACCACCTAAGGTGGACCTCAACTCTACCCTTAGAGTGTAAAAGCAACCATAGACCACACGTGGCTCTGTGCCAACAAAACTTCATCTATGGACACTAAAATTTGAATTTTATATGATTTTCATGGGCCATGATACATTATTTTTCTTTCTATGATTTTCAAACATTTAAAATGTAAAAAAAATTCTTAGCTCACATCCTGTACAAAAACACAGCACTAGGCTAGAGTCACCAGCAGACCAGTTTGCTCACCCCTGGTATAGTTGCTAAAGTAATTTAGTGATGTTTCTTGACTGTAACCATTACTAGACAAAAACAAACAAAAAAAGAAAACATTTTCTAAAGACAGTCAAATGATTCTTTATTAAGGCATATATTTCACATTTTTCTTATCTGACGTTTTTTTCACATACTTTTCTATAATTTTTTTAGATTTCTTATTCTTTTATTGATAATTATAATCCATATCTCCCTTGTACCAACATGTGATTTGTAGTCCTTTTTAATCTTTCAATCCAAAGAGTCTTACTCCTGTGTAAAAATTTTTAACTGGACGTTCTTTTGTCACGCAACTATAGACATGCAGTCCACCATGATTAGGCCATTACAATTTTATATTTTCTAAAGTTAGAAAGGGACAAACTTAAATTTGCTTTGTAATGGCAAATTCACTGAGACCTTTTCAGGATATTATAGCATTCATACTGATAGTGTGAGTAATATGGTTAGACCAACATACGTATTTAATTATCTTAAATTCCTATCTCCAACATAATTTTATTCAGTTTTATTACTTATATAATTGTGTTATGGTTTGACTTCAAAAAGAAAATGTGGGTAAGTTTTCTATAATTTCTCTGTAAAACACAAAAATTTACCAGATAACATAGTGCCTTATGTGACAATTATAGAAATTGTTATCTAAGTGTTTTATTTTCTATTTTGTTAACAAACAAGTGGTTCTGTTGCCTGATGCATACAGAAGTCAATCGCTATGGCACTGGGTCTTGAAGCAAAAGAGTTTTATTGCATAGCTGGCCAGCAAGAAGAAATCTGTCTGCCATTGCAAGGGAGAAGAGTCTTTTTTAGAGCAATAAGAAGAATGAGGTTGGGATGCTTTGACCAGGCTGGAGGCTGGGCTGTTCCCAGCAGGGCATGGTAGTCGGGCCTCTGCTCAGCTCCTTATGGTGCCGAGTTGCGGAAGAAAGCTGGTGTGACAAACAAGGGTGAATAGCGGAACAAAGAGCCAGAGAGACCACTTCCTTCCTTAGCTTCTGTGGCAGTTGATCCTGAAGACTGGTCATTATAGCCATCCAAGCTAAGTCTGGCTCCAAACAAAATTCTCTAAGAGATTTGACAACTGAAGCTGTAATTGTAACTCTTGTGCCACCTCCATCAGGAGAGGCTAACATAAGCTCTGTTGATGTCTTTCCAAGGTCCTAGACCTCAAGAAGGGTGATTTGATTTGGGATAATGATGGTAAATTTCATGAAAAGGTGTTTAAGACTTTTGGTTCTGTGACTTCAGAAGAGACCTTGGAGGAATTAAAAATGGAAGGGGAAAAAAAGACAAGAAATTAAATATGAACAGAGAGAGAGAGAGAGAGAGAGAGAGAGAAATGGGTGAGGTTATTTGCCAATCAAGGATTGGATGATGCTAGGGGCTTTCCAGTAATATGGGCTCTATAGTTCCAATTGTGACAATTTAGGACACCCATAACTTCTGCTCGCATTCCCCAGAACCAAGTGCTGTTAGTTTGGTTGCAACCACTTTTTTTGTTCCCTCTAAAGCTGGAGTTAATTTTAGATCACTCAGCCCATTTGAGCACATGTATCCTGCAAGTAAGATCACATAGGAAGAGTTAGCACTGAGTTTTCTCACATGGGCCAGTTTTAATCAGTCTTGGAGATAATAAAAATTAAGATATGAGGGGCTAGCAGGAGGCATAGTGGTTATGTGCTGGACTCCCACATGACTGACAATAGTTTATGTCTCAGGCCTGGTAGCTTGAAAATCATGCCAGGCACATGCATGTGTATGCCCAAGATCCTAAGAGGAGGATGGAGAAGAAAGGATTGTGGTATGGCCGTTTCCCCTGGGGTGTGATTTCTCACTTTCCTTCTCACTATCTCTTTCTGTCAACCACATATGTCCTATGACAAAAAAAATAAAATAAAATAAAGGGAGGGAGGGAGGAAGGAAGAAAGAGAGAGAGGGAGAGGGAGAGGAAGGAAGGAAGGAAGGAAAATATCAATGTTAAAACAGAATTATTTCATTTGCTTTTACACTTTGGGCAGTGACATGGAAAGGGAAAGGGGATCCTGCAATGGATTTTTAGGGCTCTTTCTCCATGATGATCCAGTGAGGCTTATCTTTTGTCATCGGGTGTGCTGCATGTAAGTCAGAAGAAGCTTCAGTGTGGAGAAGGTAGAAAAGCAATTTTGTCCCACTTACTTGATGGTGAGCTGCAGTGAACTGGATTTCTTTGAAACCTATGGACTTTGCTGAGCTTCAAGTATGCTGCAGTTCATTGTGAATCACCACCAGCTGTGGTTAAAGAGCCTGAGCTTAGCACCATCATCTGCCAGAGATCATGTGGATCCCTGAGGAGAGATGGCTACTCCCGTCCCTAGACAGAAGGAGCATGAGGAGCTGCTCCTGAAGCAGCTGTCAGTCATCCGAAGAGTTAAAAGAGAAAGTCACACGACCTTTACAATGATTTAATTATTGCATGAATCATTTCAAAATGACATGACACACTTGCAATGATATATTGAGACTAAGCCAAAAAAAATTAAGTTAGATAAGAGGTCAAAGGGAAATAATATGAAGCAAAAGCAATACTAGTAAACAAAGTATTTATGATGTGTTCGTGAAGTTTCTAGATCTGGTCCACAAATTTGACTTTCAAGTTTTCTAGTTGTCTAAAAATGACAGAAATCTGATTTGTCGTGCCCATAACAGTAGAATAAACTGCTACATACAGTGAAATAGAAATAGAAATGAAAACAAACAAGCGAGCAAGATGTACCCTCTGGGCCCTTGTGAAAGGATTGAAGTGTCACGAAAGAGACTGCATTCTATCCACATTTGTTCCCAAAGAATTTTTTATTTTAAGCCAGGAAAAGGAGGCTGATGAATGTGATTAAGGCTCTAGGTATCATTTCTTCACTGCTCTCTTATTTCAATACATTTGTAATTTTTATCAAGTGAAAATATGTGCATGTTTAAAAATGCACATGGGGGTGGTCTTATAATAAGAGCAACAGCTCAGGCAGGGTATTATTCCCCTCCTTTCTCTTCTCTCCAGCTCCACTTTCTCTTTTCAATCCTTAACTTTGCATTTTGATTTTTATATCATCCAAGCTGGGTAACATTCATATTTCATAACCATAATTAAAACCTTCTGTCCATTTTAAATAGTGTAATTCTAAGGTTGAAAATCAGGTAAGTGTTTACATTATCCTGACTACAGTGGGATGCACAAAGAAAATGAAATGTCTTATTCTTTGTGACTGATGTGATCTTAATCATGAGCCCTGAACCTCTTGTGGCATTGGAAGAACGGTCCCTTGGTGACTAATCATGTCTCATATTCTCATATGTCATTGTGTCAGGAGCCCCAAGTCGGACTGCCACCTCCAGATTCGATGACTCACCAAGAAGACCTACAGGACTCAGCACATAGTCATACACGTGGCTAGGATTATTACAGCAAAGAGTAGGAAACAAAGTTGGCAAAGGGAGAGGCACGTTGGAGAGGTCTAGAAGCCAGGAGCGAGTTCCCAGGGGTCACCTCCCAGTACTCATGTGGGAGTAGATTCCTTTGAATACAAGTCATGACAACACACTTGAAGTGTGGTATGTCAGGGAAACTCATTAGCGACTCAGGGCCCTGGGCTCTGGTTGGGAGCTGGTGAAGGAGGCACCTCTGCCCGGTATTGAACAACACTGCAGCGCCAGGAAGGAATGGAATATTGATAACTTCCCACAGCAGCAAGGGAATGTGAGTTCACTTCCACATCCAAGTTCCCAGATGCCCTCCAAGAGCCACCCATGAAAGCAGGCCCTTCTAACAATAACAGTTTCAGGCCGGCTACAACTTCCAGTAATGGCTTTCCACTCAATCGCTTGGATATTAAAATTCTATTCCCTTTGAGGTCTGGATTTAATAGCCTCTATAGATTGGTAGAGGTCAGACTTTCAGATTTCTTCTGCTTCCCCGTTTTTACATAGATTAGTGTGTGTACATGTGGTATATGTATGTATATGTATGTGTGAGTGTGGTGAATGGTGTGTATATGAGTGTGCATGCATGTGTGTGTGTTGGGTATATGAGTATGTAATATGTGGTATGCCATGTATGAGTGTGTGTGATATATGTGTGATATATGTGGTATATGCCTGTGTGTGTGGCATATGTGCATGTGTGTGGTATTGTGTGCATATGAAAGTATGTGGTATAAGTGTGAATTGTAGTGTGACTGAGTGTTTAGGCATGTGTATGTATGTGTGAGTATGTATACATGTTGGTAAAGGAGGACAGTAAAGGAAGGAGAAGGCCAGTGCTCATGCAGACTCGAGGGTGTGACTTTGGGACCTTGCACGCCTTCCCTGGCATTTTCACTATTTTCTGCTGCCCAATGGCTGGACTGCTCTGAGCTTGTTCTTGGGGAGGGGTGATGGTCCCCATGCTGACTCATGGTGACCAACTCACCCCCTGCACCTGAAACCACTGGCTGGGTTCCAGTGTCCTCGGTAGTGAAGTTGCCACATGGTGACATCGTCCTGCCCTCTGTCCTCTCCCTCTGCCTTGTGCTGTGCACTGGCCCTCATGCATGTCTTCTGGAAGCTCTGTCCATCGCCTGCCCTCTGTTCTCCTCCGTTCCCTGTCACAGACACGGAGACACCAGTGCACCTCTTCTCGTGGCTGTCTCCCAGACTCAGCGGTGAGGAGGCAGGTGCCGGCCCACTCTCAGCTGCCCTCAGCTGTCCCCTGAACTCTGGGTTCTCACAGGTGTTCAAGTACATTTCCCAGTTCCTTGTATATCCCCAAACCAGTTTTTATCTTTCTTTCATTTCACTGCTAATTAGTTTAAATACAGAATTTTATGTTGAAAATCTTTTCCTCTGGAACTGGCTCTGTCGCCTAGTGGGAAGGGCGTAAGATTCCATGTGGCTGATCATGGTCCTAATCCCAGGCCTGGCAGCTTGAAAAAACACACCAGGCACATGTACATGTGTGCCCCAAATCACAGCAGGATAGAGAAATGGAGAAGGGACTGTGGTGTGGCCATGCCCCAGTGTGGGGTCTCTCTACCCTCTACCTCTCCCACTCTTACTTCAACTCTCCCTCGCTCTCTGGCAAGCACATGTGCCCCCTCTGGCAATTAAAAAGTAAAAAAAAATTTTTTTTTCCTTTCTGGTCTTTGAGGATGTTGCTACAATTTCAAAATTCTATTTTGATTTTTGTTTCCTGGTAGATGATCTGACTTTTTTCTCTAGATGATTTTAGGATATTCTGTTTATGAAAATTTGCTACTTGGGTCTGCCTTTTGTTTTTTCTTTACTTTCTCTGTTTTCCTTTTGTTTAGTTTCAATCCCTCAGCCTCCTTGTGGTCCTGCAGGACTCTGTTACAGTTTATTACATATTTGAGAAAACCATAGAGATCTATTTCAAACTATCACTCCGTTCTGTTCTCAGTGGTAATGTTTTTATGTATCGTTAGATTTTTAAATTTATATTTAATTGTTATAGCGTGTGTGCACTTGCCAGAGAGAAAGAAAGAAGCAATGTTAGAAAGCATCCCCAGGAAGGATGGCCACACTGCAATCCTTTCTCCTCCATTTTCTTTTCAGGATTTTTGAGCATACACACACACGCCTGGTGTGTTTTTTCAAATCGTGTGGTTGACCACGTGGGATCCAGTGCCTGAACCTCCATGGCATTGGCCACCTGCTGACCCCATCATTAGTTTTTAAACTTAATTCTAAGGGTGCCTCAGGAGAGATGGAGGTCACTGTATTTTCTCCAGCTGTCAGTGGTGACAGGTGATCTCCAGGTGTGCTTTGACACAGTCAACTGCTGCCCCCAAAGAGTTTTTTTTTGAATGTCAATTATGTGTTTGCTTTTAAAAGTCACCAGGCCCTTCCATAGTTGTACAAGCCACATAGGGGGCCCTAGGTTGGTTCCCAGCCCTACCTGTGCCTGTGGTCCTTGCTGACTATAAGCCTGGGACAGAAGGATAGCAACATGGCAAGATCCTGTCAAAAAAACCTCTCTTTCTCCCTCCTGTGCTCTCTCTTATAAATTAAAAAATAATTTAATTTAAAAAATTGGGGCTACATAATGGTGAAATCGATGGCACACTGGACTTATATGGGAATGTCCCGTGATTTGCATCCTGGGGTCTTGTTGAAAACACAGGGCACATGAGTGCCCATGATCTGGTCTGGCTGAGGTTGGGATGGATTATGGCATGAACATCCTATTGGGGGTACCCATTGTTTTTTCTCTCTCTCAGAAGAAATAAATAAATAAACTTAAAAATATTATGAACAGGAACCAGTAGATGGCACAGTGATTGAGGCACTGGACTCCAACATATTTGACCATAGTTTGAGTCCTGGTCCTGGTGGCTTGAGAATCACACTGGGCTCTTGAACATGTGTCCCCAGGGTCCTGGCAGGAGAATGGAGAAGAGATTGTGGCATGGCCATTCTCCCTGGGGGGTGATTTCTCACTTTCCCTCTCACTGTCTCTCTCCAGCAAGCACATATGCCCTATGTCAAAACTTTAAAAAAAAAATGGCATACAAAGGAAAGGCAAATATAAAAAATAATAAAAAATAGGTCACTGATTAAAATTGTAATGAACTTAAAATTGTTTAACTTTTTTTTTAGATAATCTGTAGTAGGAAACTACATCCCAGAAAGATACGGGTTATATCTTATTTCCTCCTAATTGTCTTCTTCATGCTCATTCACCTAGCATGCTCATTTATATAGTTGTACTCCCACTTTAATCCAGATTTTACACCTTCCACCTAGTATGTTTTCAGTAAATATGAAGAATATATTTTAGTCACTGTGTGTTGTCTGGTTTAGCAGGGAGCATTCATCTAGGTATCTTTGGTGATTTAGGGTGTTTCTACTTTCTTACTGTAGAAATAGAACAGCTGTAAACAAAATGCATTTAAGACTCTTTCTTGTCTTAATAGTTTGGGCCAGTATAGATTTCTTGAAATTTAGATGAAAAATTATGAATAATTTAAAGACTTCTCATACTAATTAATGTGTTGCTTTGTAAAAAGAATGTATTCAATGACAGTAATATTTTTCTTTGAGCATTAGTTTCTAATATAATAGAAAGACTTGCTTTTATTTCATTTTTTCTTTATTTGGTTGCTAGAAGAGTTGGTTGAGTCCTTCTTATGGGCCAGACTCTTCTCCAGTGCTGGGACACTGCATTCAACACAATGGCCTAAACCTGCCCTTGTGCAGCTAAGTGCTGGGTGATGAGACAGATGATCCTTGTTCTGTGGTTATGGCATGTGCAGGGTAATGGTAATTGCGGTGAAGCAAGGGAAGGCTGACAAGGTCAATGGAGAGAAGTGGAACAAGACCAGGATGTTTTGTCTGATAAAGCACATGTAAGCATAGCCCCAGAGTAGAGGAGTAGAAAATAATGGATTTGGAGCAAAATGCCTAACGATATATGTATGAAGATACTTTTGACCTAGTAGATCCCTCAAAAGGGTCTTTAGGTCCTCCCAGGGTCTGTGGGCCACACTTTGAAGATCACTGGGTAACACAGTAATTTCATTACCATTCTGTAATGTATGAGTACATTCAGATTGCAGTGGTGCACCAAGGGCATGTTGTTTTTTCCTTACAGGGTCCATCTTGCTGGGATGATGTCTTAATTCCAAATCGAATGAGTGGGGAATGCCAGTCTCCAAACTGCCCTGGGACTATAGCAGTAAGTACCTGATCAAGTTAATTCTTTTTAAAACAAAACATAACAAAAATGCAGGCATTTCAGAGTTTACTTGGAAACTAGAATAGAGACAAAAGTGTCCAATGACATTTCTTCTATCCAATTATATTTATGACAAGTGTCACACTATTTAAACATGTGGATAACAGCCACTAAATATTCCACTCATTTCATTGCCTTCCAGTGCCACTTTTCTAGGGACTTCACTGCTTTTAATGACTTCAGTTATCCTTTCCTATCTTTGGGGGATTGGTTCAAGACCTGTGTGGAAGCCAAAATCCACGTTTCTTATATAAAATGGCATAGTACTTGCATATAAACTGTGTACATCCTCTAGTACATTCTTTGTATCACCTCAAAAATACTTTTAATGCCTAATACTAAGTAAATGCTATGTAAATAGGTATTATACTATATGTCTCATGGACTAATGACAAGATAAATGTCTTTACCTATTCAGTATAGATGTACCAATGTTTAAAAATATTATTGATTTTTTTGGTTCAACCTGTGGATGCAGAACCTGCAGATATGGAGTGCTGACTGGTATTGCAATGTGCTGATTTAAACTCCTTACAATGTGACAGTCATGGGACATAAAGACGTGTCTAAGCCAAGAATAGCTGGTTCTGGGCCCAGCAAAAGAAAAATAGCAAAGACATAACATTAACTTTTTCCTGATATTGTGATATTTTATATTTTTATTCTCCATTATTCAAAACATAGATTTTTGTTTTATTTCTTTCTACCTTTCTTTAGCAGCTTTCTGAAAGAGTGAACCATTAGGAAATACAGTGTGGATGACCAGCTCCATCATTAAATCACCACCCTCTGTTCTTTGTAATCCTTTTCTCTTTGCAATCATAAGCCATATGTTTCATATGGAGCAGATATTTCTTGAAAGAGACCCCATGCTCTCAAGTTATTTTTTAAATAATTTTATTTTTATAACATTTCTGTATTGTTACGCTTTTTACCTCTCAGATCCCTGGGTTCATCAAAATCAAACTGTATATATTTCCTGAGCTGTAAATACTGTTATGGTGCCAACACAAATGTCAATGTTAGTTCACAAACTGTCACAGCCAGCTGGCAGTTAATATCTTCTCTAAGGAACAAAGTCTGTCAATAGCAACAGGTACAGTGTTTGCACTGGAATCATTAGAGGTGCCTTCTCTTGCCAAGCTGCTGGATGATTGCGAGGAAACCAACATAGCAGTGAGCAGCAGGAAAGCAATCATTCTCCATCAAGCCAGGGCTAGGGACCACAGATAGCTCTTTATTAATGCAAATCCTGAGGAAGGAAATCCTGATGCAATGCAATATAATGACCTAGATGTCACAGATATTCAGGGACAGTATAGCCTTACAAGTTTCCTATGGGGGTGAAATTAAAGTACGTACATTTTATAGGAAATAATTCTTAAGTATAATTACATATGTATGAATGTATACAAAATATGATATGTATATATTATAGTATATATAATGTATAAATATATAATTATATTAATTTATATACATACCTGAATTACCATCTTCATTCCATATATATACACACAGACACTCTTCACTTAACAACCTACCTGTTTAACAACTGCTCAGACTTAGGACCAGTTCTCTAGCACAGGGAATCCCCTTACTTGGTCTCTTGTGAGCCTTCAGCACATACCCTATGGTGCCACAAGACATGTACCTTTAAGCTCCTCACATATTAACTCATTCACTTGATAAGCTAGCCCTAGGAATGGACCTTGGTTGTTAAGTGAGGACTGTCTGTATGTGGGCATGGATGTAGCATATATGGGTGTTTCCATATCATCCTTACAGTAATGTGAGATCCTTTGAAAATCAACTTTAAACATCGACATTCTGACTGCTTTCATAGACCTTTGATGTTAATCAGCAAGATTAGATCACAGCAGAGTAGTCCTTCTGCATCTCTGAGGATATCACTTTAAATCAGTCCAACAGAGAAAATGTGTTGGGTAGTGTTGAAAATCATGCCCTTTTCTAGTTGAATATTTAACTTACTTTAGATATCAACACTCATATTCAGTGTAAAATTGTTATGTTACACCTCTGTATTTGACAGAATGGTGAACTGATACCTGTAAAAAAAAATCCTTGCGCTATACACTACATGAAAGTGCTGATTCAATCACAAAACATGAATTTTTAAAATGCTAACAACATGTAAGGAAAGATTCATTTGCCAAAAAATGAGAGAAAGCTGAAATCTGGAGAGAAAATTCTGTAAGCTGAAGCCAACTGCTGCCTTGGGGCATCTACCAACGATGGTGAGAGCTAGAGCTTCAGACTGGGTACCACAAATAACAGTAACTCAGGGGTAGAGTTCAGGGCCCCTAGGTGGAAGGTGAAGTCACAGAATCCTAGAATCCCACACAAAGCTGGGACCTGTGCAGTGTGGTGCCCTCAGCAGATCACCTGGAAAAGAAGGTGGTAGGAATTCTTGCTTATTTTGTTAAATTCTAAAGAGGAGAGAAAATGTTAACCTTTAAGAATTTGTAAGTACAAGCCTATCTTTACCTGAGATAAATATTGAAGTTAATATTTACTACCTGTATGATTTATCAAGTCCTGAGTCTAGAACATTATTTAATGCAGACATGAGTTGGTAATGCTGGGTACAGGGCTGAAATTGGTGCAGGTCTTTCCAGGAGACTTGTGTTTTCAAATGAGTTCTCATAATTCACTCAGGTAACATTTCATGGAGTATGAACTAACAGAAAATATCACAAAGTATATGTGAATACAAGCCGTCATGAATGACACTATATGGAATTCAAACCTGGGAAGAATACAGAAATTGAAAAACCTAGGAATAAATATAAATGTGCTTAATAAGTTTTTCCTTTAAGTGTATATAAAAATGGTCCAAAATAATTTAAAAACAAAATCTACCACAAATACTCAGTGAAACACACACACACACACACACACACACACACACAAGAAATTCTATAATTAAAAATTATAATTGGGGTTAGCTAGTGATGTGTTTAAGGCAACTGGACCCTACATGGTCAACAGGGCAATTCAAGTCCCAGAGACATAGATTTAAAAAACACACAGGGTGCATGTGCATGCATTGCATGCCCCAAACCCAGAAAGCAGGAAGAAATGGAGGAACTGGGATTGTGGCATGACCATGTCCCATGGGGGATGCATTCTCACTTTCTCTCTCTCCCTGACAAGTGCACATGCCCTCTGGAAAATTAAATGCATATTTATATACACACATGACATATATGACACACAATATATATATTCTTATATATTATGCATTATATTTTACATGTATGTATAAAATATAATATATATAATATGTGCAAATGTGTATTTGATACAAAATTTACCAAGTGTATTAAGCAACATATAAGACATAAATATAAAAAAAGTAGAACTTATATCTTATATTTGACCTGAAAAACTTATGCCAAATACAGCTAGAATGAAATAACAGACTTAGGGTCAGCCTCAAAATCTTGGACAGTAGAGTTAATGCTGTTTGATGCTGAAGGCCACATGATTAGGATCTAGTTCGTGTTCAAGGTCTTCCTGACCACCCTGGGCAATCCTGTAATTCGGGCTGGCTACAGAATCTGTCAAGGGAGCCTCTCTCCCTTTGGATTTCTCTCTGGAAATAAATGAATAAACTTTAAAGAAGAATAATAGATTTAAAATACAAAAGAGAAGTTAAAAAACACAGAGGCTAGGGACCAGCAGATGGCATAATGGTTACCCTACTGGACTCCCATATAGTTGACTGCAGTTCGAGTTCCAAACCTGGTGGCTTAAAAATCATGCCAAGCATGTGTGCGTGCATGCCCAAAATCCTAAGGGGAGAATGGAGAAGGGATTGCAGCATGGCCATCTCCCCTGGGGGGTGATTTCTCACTTCCTGTCTCACTTTTTTCTGTCTGTCTCTCTGACTAGTGCACACACCCTATAGGAAAAAAATCTCTCTTAAAACAAAACAAAAATGCACAAAGGATAGAATTAGAAGTTGCAAAGACTAGACTTGCAGAAGAAGATAACAGAATGGTGGGAAGACAATATTTAAAGAGATAATGAAGACAAACTTTCCATACTTTTCAAGACTCAAGAATCCCAGTGAATCCAAAGAAGTATAAATAAAATGAAAAACATACCTAAACATAGATCATATTGAAACTGCAGGTAACTGACATCAAATACAAATTCATAAAAGCAAGTAGAATGAAATTCCATTTCATTGGAATGACAATTCAGTTGATAGTTAATTTATCAACACAAATGTTAGAATACAGAGATGAAATAAATTATTCAAAATGTTGTAAGAAATTAAATGTTAAGCTAAAACTGTATGTAAGAAAATTTTTTTAGGAATGAAAGGCCCAAAAAAAGAAAGATATTTTCAAGCAAACAAAACTTGGGGAATTTACTTCCGTATAAATCTTACTTAAATTTTTTGAACTATTTATTTTAAAAAGAAAAAAAAAATGTCCCCAGGAGGAAAGTCTGACATTTGATAAAAGAATAATTTAAAAGGTAGATAAATCTGGGACCAGCAATTAGCGTAATGGCTATGTCGCTGGACTCCCACGTAGTCGACCACGGTTTGAGTCCTGGATCCGGTTGCTTAAACTCACACCAGGTGCATGTGCGTGCATGCCCAAGATCCCGAGAGGAGGATGGAGAAGGGATTGTGGAATAGCCATCCCCCCTGAGGAGTGATTCCTCGCTTTCTGTCTCTGTCTCTCTCTCTCTGGCAAGCGCACGCGCCCTATAGTAAAAAGCTCTCAAAAAAAAAAAAAATGAAAAAAAAAGGTAGATAAATCTAAACAAAGTTTTTAAATTTCTAGAAATTTAAAATATATTCTGTGTGAGACCAGCAAATGGCATAGCGGTTACGTTGTTGGACTGCCACATGACCAACCATGGTTTGAGTCCCAGACCCAATGGCTTGAAAATCATGCCAGGCATGTGTGCATGCATACCCAAGATCCTGGCAGGATAATAGATGAAAAAAGATTGAGGTGCTGCCATCCGCCCTGGGATGTGATTCCCTACTTTCCCTCTCACTGTGTCTGTCTCTTTCTCTGGAGAGCACACATGCCCCTAAGGTAAAAAAACTTTTTAAAAAGAAAATGTATCCTGTGTTGGCTGCACTCAGAAGGCCTTATCAAAAATATTATTATACTTAAAATGCTATAATATTTTATTTATGAAAATATTTATAAATAAAAATTAAGGTACTGGATAAAATTGCAGGTAAACAGTGAGTATACTGATAAAACATTCTAAGTTCTTTGTGTTATTTTTTTTACCAAAAGTAAAGATATTCATGAAAATTAGACTTTTTTTTGCACATGAGTGTTCACAGCCGCTTTATTGGTAACAGCCAAAAATGAGAACAACTCACATGTTTAACAATAGATAAATGGGTAAAGAAACTGTGGTATATCCACACAGTAGCAATTGCTCAGCAGTAAAAATGAGTGAACAATTCATACATTGTACCACAGAAGTAGACCTCAAAAGAATTACACTTAGTGAAAGAAGCCACACAAACAAAAAAAGTAGATCGTGTGTGAGACAAGTAAGCAGTGCCACCTCCCAAAATATAGTAGAAATAAAACCACAAATAATAGTAAGAAGATGAAGCGTGAAGGTTCCAAATGAAGTTTGAAAATTTCTTACACTGAATTAAAAGACTATCCAGCTTTACACAGGTTACAGAAGACATACCAAGAATATGTGAGTAAAAAAATGGAAAATGACATTCCTGGCAAGTATTAACTAAAGAAAGCAAGTATTTTAGTTGTATGTACAGTAAACTTGTTTTGGGGGAAAGGGAGGAGCATTTCTAAAAATGAAGCTCCCTCGGGTTTGATAAATGGTTCAATAACTCAGAAAGGTAGAGCAGTTTAACAATTGTATGATCTTAGTAAAATGGATCAAACTATGTTAAGGAAACATCATCAGAATTATCAAAACACATGGATAAATGTACCAAGTGGTACAAGGGAGTGACACGATTCTTTGCGGAGCTGAGAGAACCTGCAGTGCGCTCTAGGAAGGACATAGCAGAGCCATAGCTCCAGCAAACAGGTGGCGTAAGAAGGACATGCCCAACCACTGAGGACATCTTCATTCGAAGCACATATAAAACATTTCAACAATTGACATTAGGAATTTAAATATCACTAACAAAAATATAACTATAAAAACTTGGTATGCATAGAAATGCAAATTAGTGAGTAAATAAAAAAAAGACCCTAATGGAAGGATAGAACCAAACAATAATGAAACCACCCACCCCATATTGTTTATTTTGGGTATAGCTAAGTTAGTATTTGAATGGGGAATTTAGGACCATAAACACTTTATGAAAAAAGAAAGATAAAATTATGCTGTTTAAGAGTTTGCAAAATAAGGGCCAGTAGGTGGCATGGTGATTAAAGGCTCAGGACTCCCAAATGACCAACCATGGTTCAAATCCCAGACCTGGTAGCTTTCTTTCTCATGTTCCCTCTCTTTCTCTGTGTATTAGTTATCATTATTAATATTATTTTTTAATTTGACCAGAAAAAGAAAGAGGGAGTGAGAAAGAGAGAGGGAACGTGAGAAAGCAAACTTCCAGGTCCAGGACTTGAACCATGTTGGCCATGTGGGAGTGTGGTGACTTAACCACCATGCCACCTGGGGGCTCCAAAATAATTCTTTAAAAATAAAGAGAGAATTATAAAAATAATTTTTCATAGCCACCTATTTTTTTCTCCCAAATGTAATGAACACTAGATAAATGTTGGTTAGATAAAAAGAGTCAAAAGTATGCATACTTTCATATAACTCTACAAGTGGCTAGCAAAGTTCAATGTTTAATGTGTGAAGTTTTATGCCTTCACTGTCTTAAAACTATTTTTTTCTGAATTGCATTTTCATAGTGCATCTAAATCTCAATCATGACCCTGTCTTTCTGTGGAGTTTGTAAAAGAAGTGATAAAGTGAGCATTTCAGAGTAGTGTATCATACTTAAGTTTCCAGGGTATTATTAATTTATGACACTATTTTGGACTTTATAAATTATATTTTCATGAAAATCCTAATTTCTATCACTTGGACCAAAAATCCATACTTAAAATTCCAAATAGCTGAGTTCCTAATGTATTCTTAATTAATATTTATACACTTAAAGACAATCTATTATAACCAGATCATTTCAAATAGCAATAAAATTTAACCTTGCTCTTTTAATAATACAAATATTAACTTGACACTAACTACACTTTAGAGAGAGAAATCTGAACCTAATTTAGCTTCCCTCTAATTGCTGTTATTTTAGGAAGGGAATAGAACATTAGTTCTGAAAGCCATCTTACTTTTTTATAAAAATAATTGTAGTCAGCTCAGAGAGTATGTGTTTCAGATTAAACCTCAATTAGAATTTTCTCCATTTGTGAAATTCATTCAACTTTGGATATGGTATAAGATTTTAAATTTTCTGTATAAATCTTTGTTTTGTATTTTACCTCTGATACCTTAAACAGCTAAGATGGTTTGTATGTGTTTGTGTGTGTTTTGGGGGATATGTGTTTATTTTACTTGCATACACATAGGCTCAGGCAAACCTGGAAGTCTTAGTCTCTTAGCCTTATTTCTGAATTTCAAATCATAACTTCTAAAAATGAAACACTTTGCTATGAAGAACTCTGGCTTTAATGCTTTTGTGGGAATAAGACCTTTCTTCACCAACTTGGAGAATATTGCCCTTTCCTTCTTCCTGACAATTAGACAGTAATGTTTAAACTAAGGTGTTATGTTCCCTGTAGTGAAAAATAAGACATTTTAAATTGTCTCTTCAAATTAAAAAGTAACCAAAATAATTTTTTAAATTTTGGTTGAGAGGGCCTGGCAAGTGGTATGGTGGTTAAGGGCGCTGGATTCCCACATGGCTGAGCATGGTTCAAGTCCCGGACCTGGTGGCTTCCTTTCTCACTTTTGCTCTCTCTCTCGCTCGCTCTCTCTTGCTCTGTCCCTCTTTGATCAAATTAAAAATATAAATAAATAAATACATTTAAATAAGAAATTCTTTAATTTTTTTTTTTTTGGTTGAAGACTGTGGTTTCATGACATAATAGCCTTTTATAAATATTTTACATTTGGGGGATGTAGGATTAATCTGAAGTCTTATGTAAAATAATATGATATTTTCTTTTTTAGATTATTTGATTTTGTCTGGGGTTATTATTATTATTATTATTTAGTTTTTTTTGCCGTAGAGGCATGTATTCACTGGAGAGAGACAGAGGAAGAGAGATGGAGAAAGGGAAAGTGAGAAATCACCCTCCGGGATATGGCCACATGCAACGCTTTCTCCTCCATTCACCTCTTGGGATTTTGGACAAACATACCCAAGTACCCAGCATGATTTTCAAGCAGCCAAGTCCGGGTATCCAACTGCAATCAGCCATGTGGGAGTCCAGCACTTTTACCACCATGCCACCTACTGGCCCCTCGACTGGCCTTAAAATCTATTACATCACACCTTTTTTGTTCTTGCCAGAAACAATCAAGTAGAACCTCTTGAAATAGCTCTAGGATTCATTTCAAATGAAATTAGACACCTAAAACTATCCCCTGAACTATAAAAAACAACATAATTATTAAACTTGGTATAATAAATGGAGAGTTTTCATCTTACTCAACATGCAATTTATTTCTCTCATTTTCCCCCTGTTGGGCTCAGATATGTCAACTGGAACCTTAGTTTGAATAAAAGTGAATATTCATAGTCTATATCTCTAATTTTATCTTCTTGGGAGATGTTGACTAAAACAAAATGAGTAGTAAATAAGAGTCTCCTAATAGTGAACAGTTTTGATTTATAAGTAATTTGCATATTTCTTGTCCAGAAAGTTTCTTATTAATGCTGTAGCCTGATCAAATTACTTCCCTCAAAAGGATCTATGTTTCTTGTGGTTGTTTCCATTGTTGTCTTATACTTCATTTGAATCATATAAAAGAAGGCTCAGAATTCCTCAGGATGGTTTCCTGTATAGACTATTTGTGCTTATTATGTTCTTTTTTTCTTTTCATTATCCAGTGCTATTGAAAGGTTGGTTTTATTGTTCTTTAAAGATCTTAGTTTGATTAGTGTCCCTGAGATAGTTTTAAAAAAATGACAGCTTTTATATGCACATCATAGGAACCATGGACTTCATATTTTTGTTTTACCCAAGCTCATTTGCACCACATAGTAACTAACGTTGGCATGAACAACTCCGAATATCAATACATATTTAAGCACTCCTAGCCCCTGGTACTTCCCAGAGACCCCACGGATGTGAGAGGCAGCTGGATGCTTAAATGTGAAGAGGAGAATGAAAACAGTGGTAGAAGAGGAAGGGTGAACTTACTCTCTTTTCATTCTGCCCTATGGTTTGGTAGAAGAGAAGTTTTCTCCCTGCCCTTACGCTATTCTCTACAGTCATATTTTCTTAATTCTAAATAAAATTGAATTGTGAAAGCTTTGAAGTTAAGCTCCGATTATGATTGAATGGTGTCTGAGCGTGACAAAGTGTTCTCTGTTGTCTGACATGCAATTTGGGTGACAAACTAGAAACTTCTTACAGCATTTTTCAAAAACCGATCAAGTATTCAGACCCAAGGACAGCTTATTTCTAACCAAATTTTCAAGTACTTGATAACAAAAACTTTTTTGTTCTTTTTTGAATTGTTAAGGTTAAAATTATAAGGTAGATATTTTTGCCAAGAAATTAGCTAAAATTTGCAAGATTGAATCACATTTTGCTTTTACATGAAAATGCACCTATCTACTGTGAAGAAAAACGTCAATTTTTAAGGATGCTATGAAAATTGAGGCAGTTTTAGCAACCTACGGGTATTCGTGAGGGTCTGAAACTTAGACACAATTCAGTTTTCCTTTTTCTGTGACGTAAGACTGTTTTTATTGGGGCTCTTTTAAAAATTGAGAGAAAACTAAGTCAGTATTGCTCTCCTATGGAACTGTTAAAGACTGTTTGTAAACCTAAATGAGAAAATTTACCTACAGAGAAAGAACCAGGTAACAGAATCAGTGCCTATGTTACTGAGAATCCGCACATGCAAGATAAACAACATTGACAGTGTCACCACATGAAGATAATATGTGGTGGTTTAGCTTATGATGCCATCTTTTAAGCAAATATGCAGCTTCCAGAATATATTTCTTAAATATTAAAAAGAATCCTTGCCTTCTCATTTTAGGAAATTCTTAGTCTATATGAATTTTAAGTTATTTTTTATACTTCCTGATTTATGGCTCTTTATTTTATAGTTTATATATGATTTTTTAACACAGAAGAAAATATTCCATATTTCTATGCTATTCAATATGAAATTTTTTAACCCTGTTTACTAATCCCAGAGGTATCAAACATTTTACAACTTAATTTCGTTGCCTCTGTAGTGATTCCAAATTCAGATATAATTAAGGATGTATTGCAGCTTTAGACAAGGGCCTCAGACAACACAGAAACAACACAGGAATTTATCATGATTAATCGGAAAAAGGTGTGCTTTTAGACCAGTAGGTTTTAGATTAAAGAAGAAGATATATCGATCTACCAGAATAGATAGCACGAGGTGTAAAAAAGATAATTTTAAATAGATTTATAAATGAAATTCTGAGAACTGGAGCAAAGGAAGATTAAATACTGCTGTAAACATCAATGAATGCTTCAACTGGGATGGTAGATTAGACCTAAATGGAAATATCAGGGATTAGGGACTGGAGGTCACTCTGAGATAGCCTCAGTGCAGATACACAGGAGGCTAATGGAGTGAGAAGAATAGAAGGAAGATGTGAGAGTAATGGGGCAAGAGAATGAGGCCTGCTTCTCAGCCGGGAAATAGCCCTCTTGATCCTTCAAGCAGTTGATTGATAACTCTAAGAGCCCCTCACTTCATCATGCCTTGATGGCGGTCATTAAGGAACCATCATCTTTCTTACTCAGGCCAAGCTAGGTCTCAGAAAGTTATCAAGGGCCATGATAAAATTTAGATTTTAAGATACAAGCTTCAAAAAACACTTAAAGCCAGTTTACCCAACTTGAGCTTCACAATGGAAGATACAAGTATAAGTAGTATCCTATCAAAACTGAGAAAACTCTGTGCATTGGCCCACATGCAATGACACACTTACTTCCGATTTGAAGGAAAACATACATAGTTTAGGATCCGCAGATGATAAGAACTTCCTAGAGCAGGCAATGATCATTCCTCTAAACACCGGAGTCTGGGAAAATAAGTGAGTGATGAATCTTACATATGAGTTTTGTTCTGTTTTGTTGTTGTTGTTGCTGTTGTTTTTTGTTTGTTTGTTTGTTTTAGGTAAAGAGAAAAATTCGTTTAGAGACTTGAAAATGCAAAATATAATTTTTAAAATGTACATCCTTCCATTGAAAGAAATATAGTTCATTTTTATAACACATTGGTCAGTTGTGTTAGCCACAGCGCAAAAAAAGCCTGACCTAGTAGAGGTGGAAATCTAGTTCCACCGGGTCCGGGACACGAACCGCGGTCGACTACGTGGGAATCCAGCGACATAGCCATTACGCTAACTGCTGGTTCCCAGAAATATAGTTCATTTTTATAACACATTGGTCAGTTGTGTTAGCCACAGTGCAAAAAAAGCCTGACCTAGTAGAGGTGGAAATCTAGTTGGGGAAAAAGATTGCAGAAATGACTGCAATCCAGACTCAACAGAGAAAGTGAAGACGTGATGAGCATTTCTTCTGTGCCAGGTCCTAGAGGCAGAAAAATGAGTATTTCAATCACCGCTCTTACATAAGTTGGGGAAAAATTTGGGATAAGGTGAGACATTTTGGCAAAACACAATTTACTATGATCTAAATGCTAAGAATGGATTTGAAGGGCTGTGCCAGGGTGTAACATCCTTCATAGAACAGAGGAAGTATTGTCCTGAGTGCCACGTGACACAGGGGCTCAGAGATTGGATAGTCCCTTAAAAGAAGGTTTTCTGGAAGAAGCCTGAAGGATGGATGGTGAAATTTTCACAGGTGATGATGTTGGCCAGGTTGGGAGTATTTTCACAAGAAATGACTGGAATAAAGGGATAGAAAGAATGATGGAAAGATGACATTTGAAGAGATAATCAAACAGAACTGTCCATAGTTTTCCAGAGTCCAAAATCCCAGTAAAAGAAAGTCCTTAGAAATGCAGGAAGACCCTCCTACAGAGTCTTCTGGTGGGAGGAAGTTGGGAAGCATTTGCTCTGGAGGAAGGACTTGAAATTTTGTGATGACTGAGAAATAAGAGGTGACATATTGTTTATTTTTTTGTCTGTTCTTGTTTGTGGGGGTTTTTTTGTAGAAAATTATTATCATAATGTAATTAATCTTTCCATGCTGGACTTTAGACGTTGTGAAGGCCAAGATGGCAGCTGATCTGTTAGATGTGGAGCCATGACAAAGGAACAAAGGCAATACTAGGAAATGTTGAGGGGACAAACATAAATGATTATTTTATGTAGTATTTTTGTTTGTTTGTTGTATTTTTTAAACTGTCCTTGAATCCTGGCAAATGTGAATAGAGGTAAATGAGAATTGGCATTTTGCCTTCCTTAAAACTAGAAACACAACATACAAATGAGATTTTAGTTGAGAAGTGATTAGAAGCACCATGCTTTCTTGTATTTATTGGGTCATTAAGAGCAGCCATATGGTCGTCTTCCATCTTAACAGTTCACATTTCTCCAGCATGTTCCTCAGTGGGAATCTGTTTAGTGGTTGATTGAAATTCTATCGTTATCGGCAGCTCTGTTATCTATAAGGGCCAGAAGTGATTGATCCATATAAAGAGTTTTCCTTCCTTCCTCTTTTTGCCACTCCCTTTTGTCATCTTTACTGGAAAACTGGGGACCTTTTTCTTTTGCCATGAATTTTTCAGAATATTAGAAGGTGGATAAAATGGTTGCTATCTGAAGTAAATTTTGTATCATTCCTAGAACCTATGTCTCTTTAAGGGTAATTGACTTGACTTGAACCATGTGCAGAACACTTTGAGACACTGGACTGAGATTTGGGAAGCCTGTCTGTCACTCTCACTTTCTATGTACACGTTAATTAACTTCTGTTCATTTTTGGTTCTGCATTTGTGAGACAAACGTTGTGCATCACTTGAAATTTCATTGAACATTTGTGGGAACTCAGGATTGAATAGTACTTTTTGGCTTTCAGAAATGAGAAGTTGAGATTATATAATTATATACATTTAAAGATTTTTCCTAGAGTTCATTCACAATTGACTAGAATTATTTTTGTATTTAAAGTGCATCTTTACCTTGGATAGTATCAGATAAACAATAAAAAACACTGTAAGTCAACTCCCTCATTTATTAGGTACCAAATGCACCACTTGGTGGAAGGATCAAAATGCAGTAATGTATCTTTAAAAAAGAAAAAAGATGATTTTGCCTTAGGGCATGTGCACTTGCCATATATATATATAAAGAGAGAGAGAGAAACAGTGACAGAGAAAGAAATCCCATCTCCAGGGGGGTTAGCCAAGCCTCAATCCCTTCTCCTCCAATCTCCTCTAGGGATCTTGGGCAGGCATACACACATGCCCACCCTGATTTTAAGCCTCTGGGCCTGGGACTTGAACCGTGGTTGGCTCTGTGGGAGTCCATTGATGTGACTGCTACTATATCTGCTGCCCCTGCAGTGATATATCTAACAGATGTAATTCCTTCCCATCTACCTGTGGTTGCACCTGGTTTCTTAGATTTCTGTACATATTTCCCAAGTCACAATCAATGACAAATTTACGAATGATTTTATCTGATGGCTTCTGTAGTAGTTACACTTTTACAAAAGACAATGCTTAGCACATAATCTGGTATACAAAACCTTGGACAGTAGAGCCAGAGAAACTTGATTTGATTTGTTGTGATACAGTCTGATGACCTTGAACAAAAATCTTTGCAGCCCTGTCAGTTTTCTCCTTTGTGAGATGAAGATATCAGGTCTTTTATACAAGGCTACTACAAGGATTAAATCTGATACAGAGAATAAAATGCTTACTTCAGAGTCTGTTGTAAAGGATCAACATGTTTTAATTATTATCACCACAGTTGTTGTTATAATAGGTTGAATAGGTTTGATTCCAGAAGATAGTGTTTCTCCAATCTTTCCCACAAGTACCATAGTCAATTTACCATCATTTCTGTGCAGTAGATTACCATTTCCACAGATAATAAGGATTCAAATTGATGAAGTTATTTTGATAGTAACTTTGTAACAAACTGTAACATCTGTAGTTTTCTTAAATAAAATTGTACTCAATTTTCATTTTATATAGCACATAATTGTGACATAGATAAAATTCTATACCAGTTGATCTGGAGGAGAAGAAAATAACATAGTCATAATGACTTAGGACAGGCATTATTGTTGGGTTTTATTATTTTTTTCAGAACCTCGTGCTAGCCTGGTTATTCCCATTATACTATACATATTAAACATCATACTCGAAGTACAATTAAACTTATTTTACATCATTTTGATTAAATTATTTTCATAAGAAACATTGTATTTTCTGGTTATAAAAACATAATGTTGGTTGAAAAAAATTAGTCAATATATTTTACTCTGAAGAAAGTGAATCTCGTCTTGCATCAAATCACCTGGAGATCATCACTGTAGCATTGGATTCTTGCTCTTCCGGTCTGTTTTTAAACCATGTATGTATAAGCACGTGAGGAAACACACACTATTTTATTTCTGGCGTGTTATTTGGTAACTTGTCCCTTTTACTTCAGGTATTGTGCCCATTGTTCACACCCAGAGATAATGGTCTGCGTGATCGTTTTCTGCGATTGATCCTATTCTAATCTGTTTAGACAGTCCTCTGCAGAGGAGTCTTTAGGCTGCTCTACATTTCACTACAAAAGGAGCACTCGAGTGATCTTTCTTTTAGTCACCTCTATACATTTGTCTGGTCACATTTTGGAATATAATTTTAGGAGCAGAGTTGCTGAGGCAAAGGGATTTTACAGTTGAAGCATCGAGATGCTTAGTTCTACAAGGTCCTCAGGAAAGTCTGCACTTGCTTCAAAACTGTACAAGAAGGAGTTTCCTTGCATTCTCACCTTCTGTGTGCTTTCATTCTTTTTCATCTTTGCCAGTTATTCAGGTGAATCATGGTCACATGTGTTAAATTGCCTTTCTCCAATTACTAGGAACCTTGAGTATGTTTTCGTTATCTATTGCTCATCATTATTTTATTTTCTTATAATTGTACATTATACACATTTCATATAGAAATGAAAAGAAATTGTTTCTTACAGCTTATTTCTTATGAGCATCTTGTTCCTATCTTATACGCTTTGTGTTTTATATATGTTCAAATAATTTTTACCAATACGTAGTTTAATTGGCAGTCTTTTATAGTATTTTAAAACTAAGCTGTAAATTTCGATGTAGTTAACGTACTGTTTTCTTCATAGGATTATGCCTTTACTCTTATTTTGAGCAGGATCTTCTGTATATTCAAGACCATTGCAGATACTTATTAAAACTCTTCTCTAGTTATTTTATAGTTTCACTTTCTAAAGCATTTAAATATTTTGGGATCCATCTAGATTTTATTTTAGTGTGAAGAGTTTTGTTTTGTTTCATTTTTAAGAGAGATTTTTGCCATAGGGCTTGGGTGCTTGCTGAAGTGACAGAGACAGAGAGACAGAAAGCGAGAAATCACACCCAGGGGGATGGCCATCCCACAATCCCTTTTTCTCCATTCTCTTCTTGGTTGGGCACTCACACACACGTGCCTGGTGTAAGTTTTAATCCTCTTGAGTTCGGGACTCAAACAGCAGTTGGCCATGTGAGAGTCCAGTGATGTAAACCATTATGCCATCTGCTGGTCTCAGTGTGAAGGATTTTATAGAAAGTAATTTTACTTATTTCTCTCTGCAAAAATGTACAAATCACTCTTTCTGCATCCTTTACTGAGTGAAATGCATTTCCTGTTTGATTTTAAATACATCTCATCTTTATGGTGACTTTTAACTATAAGAGAATCTACGGGAAAGATCAGAATTCAGAAATCTGCCTTTCCATTTTTCCACTTTAAAGAGATATTGACCAAGGAATCTAAACTTCTTTCCCTGTAAAATGATGTTTTGGGGCTTGGTAATATTTAAAATGCTTCTAAACTCTAACAGTTATCTATATTTTTCTATGAAAAAAAAGAAACGTATTTATAAGGTAACTAAGGTGCACAAGTATAAAATATACATCATGAATTACACATCATCATTTATAACATAATGCTAACAGTGCTGTGGATTCCTGGGTGGTACATATGTAGTGCATTTTAGGAAATAAATGTATGAAATTAAAGAAAAACTATTCCCTACCAAGTCCCTGTTCTATGCCCACAAGGTTCTAAGACTGAAGTTATTAATAATGTTTACATGGAAAGAAACGTTTTAGGATATAAAACCAAAGGCATATATCTGACATGTAAGCACACTGTCCTAGACTTTGATATATTCAAATATGATCCATGGCCAGCACTTGGATCATGTCCAGCATATGGACAGATGACCCAGGAACCAGAGTCTAGACTAAAAGAGGTAGAAAGATATTAAGCAAGAGTTTCTCTAAACCAAGAATAAACAAGAAGCTCAGGTTAGGGAAGAGTGAGGAGCTCAGAAAAATTAGATTGAAGCTTCTTGTAGATTACATTCAAAATCAGGAATGTAATAAGACATCGTGGTGAGGTCTTCAAACATGTGACTTTCTGTATTTTGTTATATTTACCGCTGGTCAGATTCTGTGTAGGAGCACTGGGTTTGTTTCAAGGAAGGAGTGATGAGGCTGCCACTGTAATGATCCTTTCTCACTCTGTTGTGCATCACAGAGAAAATTGTAAGAGCCCTTGACGCACGGGGCTTTCTGAAACTTGGAGATCTAGCCATGTCTCATCAAGGGCAATAAAGAGCAGTGACCATATTCTGCTACATGGCCTAGGCATTTCACTAACCTCTTTCAGTTCCGGTTTTGTAACTATATAAGGGCATAATGATCTAGTGTGGAGAGGAATTAATGTATGAAAGTCGTCCAACATGCTGTAGCTAGTAAATGTTAATTTCTTTTGTTCTCTAAATGTGACTGGGACAAGCAGGTGGTGTGGTGGTTAAGGTGCTGGACTTCCATGTGGCCAACCACAGTTTGATTCCCAGACCTGGTGGCTTGAAATTCACAAAGGGCGTGTGTGTATGCATGGCCAAAATTGTAAGAGGAGAGTGAAGAGAAGAGATTGAGGCATGGCCATCAGCCCTCGGGGATTTCTTGCTTTCTGGCTCTCTGTCTCTCTGCTGAGTACATGCGCCCTACAGCAAAAATCTCTCCAAAGAAAGAAAGAAAGAAAGAAAGAAAGAAAGAAAGAAAGAAAGAAAGAAAGAAAGAAAGAAAGAAAAGTGGTTGACAGATAAACCTGGGTTTCATAGTGACCTCCAACATTTTATCAGTGTAAGGACATTTACCTTAATATTTGGATATCTTTTCTTTTTCCTCCTGACTTGTAAAAATATTCTTTCTTCCTCCTGTCTACCATAGAATCTCTTTTCTTTTTAAAAAAATTATTTTATTTAACTTTATTTATTTGTTTGTTTTGTTTTTTTAAGTTAACCAGAGAGGGACAGAGGCCAAGTGAGAGAGAGAGAGAGAAAATGAGGGGGGAGAGAGTGAAAGCTGCCAGGTCCAGGACTTGAACCACAGCCGGCCATGTGGGAGTCCATTGCCCTTAACCACCATGCCACCTGCTGGCCCCATAGAATCCCTTTTCTATGGGATGAAATAATAAGTTATTTTTATGGAAGTGTGTATGATAAGTAATGCTATATTTGCCTTGATTTTGCTCAATGGATTTCAAATATTAAAATTTTTATTATTGAAAATAAAATTTATGGGGCCAACAGGTGACATGGTGGTTAAGACAATGGAATCCCACATGGTCAGTTGTAGTTCAGGTCTTGGACTTTGTGGCTTGAAAATCATGTTGGGTGTATGTGCGTGTGTGCCCCAAATCCCAGGAGAAGAATGGAAGAGAAGGGATTGTGGCATGCCCATCACCCTGGGGCAAGCGGGTGGAGGGGAGTGATTTCTCATTTTCCCTCGCGCTGTCTCTGTCTCTCTCTGGTAAGTGAACACACCTATGGCAAAAACCTGAAAATAAATAAATAAAATAAAATTCCCAAAAGAGTGAAATGACACAGCACCTCAAATTAAAATTGAATATGTTATATATAAAAGGACTGATGGATGTTTCGAAGAGAGATAAATATACCCTTAAAAGATAAGCATTTAAATTAACCCTTAGGAAGCTCTGAGCTGCTTATGCTGTCAACTGCAAGGATTTGAAAGCTTTGTAGCAGTAGTAGCAAGCTGTCATAAGCTAGATAATATTTATGACAGATATGTCTTATCCATGAGTAGAAAGGAAACCAGAGAGTATAAAAAATTTCGAATGTAGAATAGCAGCTAAAGTAACTGCAACGTGGCTTCACGTGCACTTAGCCAGACACACCCTCAGCTCACTCGGTCCTGACTTGGCCTGGTGTGTGTGTGTGAGGCGGGTGTTTCTGCTGCCTGCCTTCGTATTTCCTTAGGATGTGCAACAGCCCACAAGCGAGGTGGCTTTTTTTCTTTTTATTATTTTTTATTATTTATTATTATTTATACATTCAATCATTACACATCATTTAGATTGTAGAGAGATTTTACTCACAATCCCATGACTATAATCTTATTTTTTGTACCCACTTTGACTCTTTCTCCCTGTGAGAGATGAAGTATTAGAAGTGGAGAGGGGTGTTGAGTATGAGGCTCTTTTTGGAATCATTCAGCCAGCTTTGACAGTATACATGCCACACCCACAGCAGAAGCCAGACACTGCCGTGAGCTATTTTAGCCACACAATCTGATTTGCATGATAAGGTAGCATATTCCTGTAACTACTGATACCGTTTCACTGAAAACAGGCGAACTTGGAAGGGTGCATGAAGAGGGGAAAAACTGAATATTTCCTCAGCAGTCCCAGTTCAGTCTAAAGTTGTTTTCGCTGGGCTTTGGAGGAGCGCGGTGGTGATGCTCTAGCTGTGCTGGTCATTTTTAGGGATCAACATGTTCATTTACCCCATGTAAAAATGTCACTTATTTAATTTACACTTCTCCCTCTTTCACAATTCAGTTCAATCTCAGGGTGGGAAATCTGCTGTGGCTGACTTCCGTTCCTCTTCCTTTTTTCCCCATGCTTTCTCTTCCATTCATCCTTTTCTCGCAGCGTTGGGGTGTGGAGAAGTAAGGACCAGAAACAGTGTTCATGGACTGTGCACTTGGGATTTGCTTCTGCAGCTTCTAGGTGCTGCTCCTAGCAAAGGATTCTCTCGTCACCTTTTTAAAGAGAAATTGATCTGTCTTTTTAACTCTCCTGGAGGTTGAAGGGCCTATAGCTCCCCTTGTGCTCATCCTAAAGTACATTCCTCCCTTGCTTGAGGATATGCTCCAAAGGTCTCAGGTCTCTTAACTGAAATGTGTAAATGGGTGGTTCTCAGACTTAAGAGCCATTGTCCAGACTCTAAGACAGCAAGAAAAGTTGAACTTAAATTCCTCTTTGTCTAGGTTGCAGGAATATTTGTAAAGCATACTTTCAAATCATAGAGAGTGTTTGGCTATAGGAGTTAGCAGAAGTTGTGTTTTAATAAATCAAGGAAGTGGAGTGTTAACTAGGCATTTACTTTTAGTGGGATTTTGAATATAGCAAGTGTAGAAGGGTTGGGGAGGATGGAATGGAGTGAATGAATGGATATAGCAGGACAGAAATCCACAGGCAGGTTCAGGAGAGAGAGGAGGTTGTGCAGTTGGAATCAAGGGGTCATTAGCTGTGAGAACAGTGGAAAATGCCCTGGACTTCGGAGAGAGCCACAGGCTATGCAGTCAGTCTGCTGGATCTGCAAGTGAAGTGGAATTATGCAAACACCAACCCTCGCCCTCTGGGCCAAGGAGATCAGAGAGTCACCCATGCAGTATCTGTAACTGCCTTGAGCCCAGCACACTGGGCAAGGTTGTGTTGAATGGGGCTAACCAGAGTGTTTCACAGGAGAAGGGTATCAGTGTGAACAGGGAGTATGGAGGGAAGGGTCTAGGCAAATGTAGAACAGGCCTTGGGCCATGGAGGATGGGGCCTGTAGCTGTAACAGGCAAAAAGAACAGTTGCTTCTAGCAAAGGAAGGGGCTTCCAGCCAAGGCACAAAGAAGCAAATCAATGTGACATGTCTTGGTATAGTGAAGAGACCGGCCAGAAAGCAGGGGCAGATATGACAAACTACAGTTTATGAGATGTTTCCAGTAACTGGGACTGTTTTATATGCCAAGAGCATCAGATTCCCAGCAGTGATTTCTTCAGTGGTGATGTAGAGATAAGGGGCGCTCCAGAAAGGAGCAAGGGAAGTCATCTGTCAAGGGTGGGAAGACAGGCACCACCGTTAGCTGTAGGGACCTAGTGAAGGCGTCAGACGGTTCTCTGGGACTGTGCCAGGCATTCAGGGGAAAATATGCAACAGAAAGGGTGTGGACCTTTGACCCACAGCACCATTGTTCTCCTTGTTCCAGGTCAGCAAGCACAAGCCAGCACCAGATTTGGTTTATAGCACCCGCCAGTGGCCTGGCGAGAGAACTGGGTATATTATAGAAAGCAGTCATCTTGGGGTGGGGCCCACCAAGGGGTGAGGTAACAGAGGGGCTGGGGAGGTCTTGGCTGTGAGCCCTCGGCGGAAGTTCAGCTTTGCCAGAGTCATGTCAACAGTCACAATGCTTTTATCTACCTGAGCTTAATGTCTGCTGGATTTCCTACCTTGTTCTTCCTTAGCATTAAACATTTCCCTGCACATTATGGTTCAGAAGTGGCAGTGATCACAGACCAAGCCCAACCTCCACACGGAGCTGGTCTTTCAGTTGTGAGCGATGAGACCAGCATGTGCAATTTTTTTTTTTGAGAGGTTTTTGCTATAGGGCGCGTACACTCGCCAGACAGACAGAGACAGAGAGACAGAAAGCGCGAAATCACCCCCCAGGGGGGATGGTCACGCCCCAATCCCTTCTCCTCCATTCTCCTCTCGGGATCTTGGGCACGCACGCACATGCACCCGGCGTGAGTTTTAAGCCACCAGGTCCGGGACATGAAACGCGGTCGACTACGTGGGAGTTAAGCGACATAGCCATTATGCTAACTGCTGGTTCCCCAGCATGTGCAATCTTTATAAATTACTATGGTGACATAATTAATAAGTATTTGTATCCTAGGGTAAATACTACCAAGAGGTTGTTAACATTGCCCAGCCCAAATAAATGATAGTCAAGATAACGCAGGGCAGGGAGGAAAACACAGTGGCAGCAGGGCATGTAGTAGAAACAGACAGGACAAAGTCAGCTTGAGAGTAAAGGCAGAGGCAACAGCACAAGGAGGACAGTTCTCGTGAACAGCTTTGAAGAAGAAACAGCTGAGACGAAGCAGCCGACACAGATTAACAAGAGCAGGGTGAATGACAAGGTAAATAGTAACACTGGGAGATCTGGGGCCTGCACAGGTGTGGTGTGTACACATCACACACGGCCAGTATTCTTTTGGTTGCTGCACACATAAGTACCATGCTAACCCCTGTGGGAACTACAGGGAGGTTAAAGCCACATCTCTGAGCTTCAGAAACTTACCTTAGCAATGAGTTCAAAACATTCAATGCAGCCATGGTGAAAAGGCCTTTGTAAGAAATGTATGGTAATACTTACCCCCATTTAATCTCTGCATTCTTTAACCGAGTTTTCCCTAAAAGTGTATGTAAGACAGAATCATCTGGAATTTTTTTTTTTTCATAGAAATGCCAGACTCAATAACTTCATTTCTGCATGTCACAGGGGAGGAACAGGAAGCAGGGGTGGAGTCAGTGCCAAATTAGGTGAATTCTCTTTCAGACGATTTTCTGGTACATTCTACCTGTTATTCTAAAAATCACTCTAAACATCATCATAATATTATTTCTGGGACTCTCCAGGGAGCTAATCTAGTGTGTCTGCAAACTCCCCTCTTCCCTTTGGTCTCCATGTTCTCTCTGCCATGTTCCTTGCCTGACTTGACTCCCCTGGGGTGATGTCCATGCTCTACCGTGACCCTGAAGCCAATAAAAGAGCCATGCTGTTCGCTTCGTTAGTGGCACCATGTGTGAAACCACACCTGTCCACGTCAAAGCTACCTGCTCAACCCTCTAGGCTGATTTCGCACGTGCCAAGGGCTGTGGGGTGCTGGTCAGTCGTGCTGCTTCGGTTCACCACTGCTCTGTGCAGCCAGCACCCTCCAGCAGAACACTCGCACAGGTTGTTCCGGTCACTCAGAGGAGGCGGCGCCTTCCATCTCTTGGGTTCTGCTTATTTCCTAAAGGAAGCTTTCCTTGCCTCTGGATTTCTGCTCACACCTCCATGGGCACACGCACCATCCCGGCTCAGGGCTTTCTTTTCTAAAGACAGACAGTCTGTAAAGATGTACCCTACAGCTTGTCTTTCCCCGCATTGCCCCAAACCTCTCCATTTCAGAGCAGGCTTTGCTTTAATTTTGTTCTAACAAAAATGTCCATTTAGATATTTTGACTCAAAAAAATTGAAATACTCGTTCCAAAGAGGAATTTAAGCCTCCACATTATAGGAGACAAAAGACTGATTTCAATTTTTAAATTGCAGGTTTTTTTCAAACCATCAGGTTAAAAAAATTTACGACCATGTCTTAGATAAAACTCATCAATAAACAAGCAAATTCTTATAACACCTAGCTCTTTGAAAAGAACAGACTTGAAACCTTACACATTCCCCTGGGAAGCCTAATGACATGACGTCTGGTGTTTCCAACCATTTTTCTTTCTGTTCTTCTGAATCTAGGTCAGTGGCGTTATTCAGAGTGCATTTTGATGTGATTTTTTGTGTTTTACCGTAGCAATACCAGGAGGTACAGAAAAATAAAAGCATCTAGTATATATAAAAATCACACTTCATGTTAAAATACTTCATCTCTTCCTCCTCCCCTACCCTCCCCCTCCTTCGAAACCTTCTCCTCCTTCCTCTCTCCTCTCTCCGTTGGTTTCTTCCATCCTTCCACAATCATACATGAAGTGCCTAGGTCTACATTAGCAGCTATGCTCAAGTCTGAGGATAGAGAAAGATACCACATTTTCCTGTCAAATACTCACTATCTTAGGAAAAAGATTTGAAAAGATATTATGGAGTGTATAAGCTTTTTAAAAGACCATCCTGTACCTTACAAAGCTGTGCAGTGATTATAAGGAAATCAAAAATACAATAAATATTTAAAGAGAAAAAAGATATTATAGAGCGTAGCATATAGTTACGTAGAATATTCGGGAAACATAAAGTTGGGAATGGTTAACTTTACCTAGAAGGGTACCTGCAGGTGGTCAGGGAGGCTCACAGAGGCAGTGACATGAACCTACCCTTGAGGAAGTCGCTCATATTTCTTTGGTTTTCCAGCAGGATAGAGGTGTTTCTTATTTATTCAGTTTAGTTCAGAGGACCATTTTCTGCACAAGAGTATACTGAGGTTTGTTATACCAATAGGAAATAACTGAAAATTAATGGAAATGAGAACAATTTTCTGGCAAGATAAATGGCCAAATAGACCTTAAAATGGTTACTTTCTGGGAAAGTTACAAAGTGGAAAGTGTGTGTGTGTGTGTGTGTGTGTGTGTCTGTGTGTGTGTGTGTGTGATTATAACATTAAAAGTTAAAAGTTGTTAAAAGTAATACCATAATTAAATTGTGTGTAGCTTAAGGTATCCATAAACATGAAAGTCTTAAAATTCATGTGAAATTTCAGACTAAAAAATGCAGTCAGCTTATAGAGTAGTACAGAGTCTTGAATCATAAATGATTGAAATGGGGGTTGGAGAAGGTGGCATGTTTTACTGGCTATGAGTGAGAGCTCTGAAGTCATAAACTGGAATTTGAATCCCACCTCTAGAATGTAGCAAGCTACCTGAATGTGGGAAAAGTATTATAGTTTCTTACTCTGTTTTAGTTCTATTATCTGTAAACTAAGAATTCAAAATGATATTTACTTCACAGGTTTGTTACCATGATTAAATTAGAAAATGGTTAAAGGACAGTCCATTACACATCCAATAGACTTAATGGATATTAACTATTCTTGCCAGCATTATGAAAAGCAAGCCATTAGCAATGCAACTCTCATAAGGTAATCCTAACCACTAAGAATATGTTAATTATTTGGTCTTATGTGATCTGAAGACTTCCAAGTTTTCTTGAATGTACACCAAAGAAGAACATATAAAAAAAATCTTTTAAAACTATTAGAATTTACCTTATCTTGATAAATAGTCATTAAAAAATAGAACCCAGCAGATGGTGTAATGATTACATTGCTGGACTCCCACATAGCTGACTACGGTTGGAATCCTGGGCATGGTGGCTTGAAACACGCCAAGCACTTGTGCTTGTGTGCCCAAAATCCCGAGAGGAGAATGGAGAAGGGATGTGGCGTCACCATCCCCACTGGGGGGTGGGGTGGTGGTGGTGATTTCTTGCTTTCTGTCTTTTCTGTCTCTCTGGCAACTGCACACATTATAGCAAAAATCTCTCTCTCAAAAAAAGAGGTGTTAGTACACATTAACACATTAATATGCCCCTGTGAAGCTTCCCATTGTCATATTTCTCTTTCCTAGTACTTTTATACTGCCTTCAGGACATTGTGATTGAAACAGCTTTAGAACATTTACAGTAAAAATGTTCTGGGACCAGAAGGTGCATAATGATTACATCGCAGGGCCTCACGTGGCCAACCACAGTTCGAGTCCTGGACCTGGCACCTTGAAACTCACTCTGGATGTGTGTGCATATATGCCCCAAATCCTGAGAGCAGAATGAAGGAGAAGGGATTATAGCATGGTCACTGCCCCCCCCCACCCCAGGGCTGATTTCTTGCTTTCTGTCTGTCTGTCTTTCTGGTAAGCATAAGCATTCTCCTATAGCAAAAATATCTCCAAAAATAAAGGTCCTCATTTAGGAAATTTACAGTAAATGAAAGTTAATATATCTTAAAGCATGAAGGGTGTTACAGATGGTCTATCCACAAGACTGTAGGACATATGCCTCTTGAAGCTAAAGGAAATTCAAAGAATTAAGATACCCAGATTCTGTTTCTTTCTAGGATAGTTTATGTAAAACTGGAATGGCTTTGTCTTTCTCAGTTTACAAATAAGAAATGATAATTGCAGTGTCCCTGGAAGATATCACATGTACTTTCAAGTTGCTTTTTTTTTTTTTTTTTAGAAGTTTTTGCTATTTGGCACATGCACTCACCAGAAAGAGAGACAGAAAGACAGAAACCAATAAATCACCCCCCCCCCAGGAAGGATGGCCATGCCACAATCCCTTCTCCTCCATTCTCCTCTTGGGATCTTGGGCATGCATTCACACGTACCTGGCGTGAGTTTAAGCCACCAGGTCCAGAACTCGAACCACAGTTGACTACATGGGAGTCTAGCAATGTAATCATTACGCCACCTGCTGGCCCCACCTCTGAATTTTATAGAAAGCCAAATTTATTCCTATACGTCTCAGATATTTATGGACATGCGAACACATGTGGCAGAGTTCTCTGTTATTGTAGCATCAAGGATGTGATAGCCCAAGAAGAAAAGTATGTCCCAGTAGACTTCAAAGCAGTTGACTGCAAGAACTGAGAAGGACGGAGCCCAGATTTCTGACTTCCCAGCCCACTGAACTATTCCACTTCTGGCTGTGCTGACATGTCATTAGACAAGCCCTGTGAGCCCACATCTTCTCCACTGCGAGTGGAGCGCTAGCATTTACCTACCCTCA
>NW_006159840.1:2381526-2388537 GCF_000334495.1 Tupaia belangeri chinensis | reverse complement strand
TGGTTTGCAGCTTCGTTTCTCCCTTGACCCCTGCATACCAGGCCCAACTGTTTGCTCCTATGTTTAAAAAGCACATTAATAGACCATAGGTGTGGTGCAGTATAAATATAAGGTGATCATGAGATGGGCCATTGTGGTTTCCTTAGTAAGTTAACAGTGACAGAAGGAAGCCACTAAGAAGGCTGTACAGGGGGAGATGAGGCACTGACAAGAGAAGGCTTCCTTACATTATTCAGGAAGGAGGAAAATACAATAATTTTGCAGATTCGATGGTGAAATCAGAGTATTGTGTCTTCTGAAATGATTCATAAATATTATATAATAAGTATATAATGTGTATACACATAATGTAGAAACATACACAAATACTATTCACACATATATAATAAACAGCTAGAGTAAACATGTCCACAGTTTGGAAAAAAAGACTTTCATTTGGTCCAAATGGTGAAGACAAAAATAAAAGGACGAGACACCAGATTTGTCTTTGAGGTGCTCACAGTTTATTCACTAATTTACACTAAGATCGCTTTGTCATTGTGAATATTTCAGGAGTTTGAAGAATTCCAATTTGTTCTTAGGTAGAGAAGGTAGGTCTTTGTAAAGACCGCACCGCTGCAGTAGACTTCAGAACTGTAAAGCTTCATGTTTCCCAGACTTCCTGAAATGAAGTTGTGTGGGGACTCGCCAAGGTGTCAAGGCGTGTGAGAAGAGCAATGCCCATCCTCAGTGTCTGTCAGAAGCGAGGCCGGACAACTGCAATTCTGTAATTATAGACTGGCTGTCGAAAGCCTTGGTTAAAGAGCATCACACTTTTCATCACTTATTTAAGTGTCGCATCAATGTGATGTTTTAATTACTTGACTTCTTATCAATTGAAATATATACAGTATGCAATTTAACAGAGAATTCAAAGAAAACTATGTCTATTAGTCATGGCATTTTCAAATTTCAAAATGTAGAAATACAGGGAGAATCTTTATGAATCCTTTATGTGAGAAAAACCCCTCCATTTTCTGAATTCTACCATGCGATGAACTGTTTTACGCCTCCGTTTCAAAGTTCGAGGTATTTTGAAAATATATTTTCTCAAGTTATTAGATTTTTGTAAGATTGACTCTCTTTGCTTACTTTCATATACCTCTTTTTTACCATCCACTTTGAAATGGTAGGGTAATCAAAATATGTGTGTTTAAAATACCAGCTGCTTCCAACTTCATCAACCACTTTGTGATGTCAAATGAAAATGTTTTCCATGACATCTACAAAAGAGTATGAAATGAAGAAAAACATTCATTTACAAATTGGCTTTGGCTGTTTTAAGACTTCATTTGTATTTTTCTTTGCTTTTATCTGTTTTCTTGTGTATTCATTGGTTACTAAAAATAATGGGTTATAAAGAGTATATAGGAAGAGATGTTCACCAACATTCCGCCCCTATGGCTTTCAGTTCAACCCAGAAGAACCTGCGTTTTGTCCACATTAACTGCAACTGGTAAGTACTCTGTAGTCACAGATCCCAGGGAGCTCCTCAGGACCAAGGCCTAATGAGCCCTCCAAACCTAAAAAGTGCTACAAGAACAGTTCTCTCCACAGGAAATGACACTGCCTCCATCATCCCGCACCCTCAAGCACAGGTTGTAAATGCACTTCCAAGGGCTGCTTATATTGGACTAAAGCTGAGCAAAGCCACTCTGTGATTTTTAATAAGTAAAGTTATTTAGCATATGTGGAATCACAAATTAAAGGCTTGTTGTAGTCTGTTATACCAAAAAAGCGTGGACCGAAGATTCCTCAAGCGTTCATTGGCATGCCAGATCTTAAAAGCTTTGGAAGCACTCTTTAGCTAAGTCCTGTCACTGCTCGGCAGATTAATTACACGTCAGTGCAATAAGCCATCCGCATTCAGGATAAGTTATTGCAGTATATCATGTCAATGATCTGTGGATAGCGGGCTACTGGGAGACTTGTTTTGAACTACACCTTTCAATCCATCTCCTTGCACTTTGAAGATGCACCGAGGCATGCCAGAGCTGGAAACACTTCGGTGCCCCACAAAGTATTCTTTAAGCACCTTGGTCTGTGTTTTACATGGTTCTGGAAATTCTAATGGCACTCCAACAGCTACAGCATTCATTATTTGCTTATTGAACACACAGTTATCCAGGATGCAATAGAAAGGTGAAAGGAAGATATTTAGGTCAAGGCAGCACTGAAAGGTTGTGTGATGAATCTACTGGTTGAGCTCCATGTAGCTCATTGTTTTCTGTATAAAAATATTAACTTAGCAATAAAATTTTAAAAACCCCCCCCCATTGCTTTTTTTTTTAATTTTTTAGAGGTTTTGCCTTAGGGCACATGCACTCACCAGAGAGACAGAGACAGTGAGAAGGAAAATGAGAAATCACTCACTAGAAGGAATGGCCACACTACATTCCCTTCTCCATTCTCCTCCTGGGATTTTGGGCATGCATGCACAAGCAACTGGCATGAGTGTGAAGCCACCAGGTCCAGGACCCAAACCATGGTCATCCATGTGGGAGTCCAGTGACATAAATGCTTTGCCATCTGCTAGTTCCCTAGTGATTATAATTCTTTTTTTTTTTTAAGAATTATTTTATTTAACTATATTATTATTCTTTTCCAGTTTGATCAGAGAGAGACAGAGAGAGTGAGAGAGAGGGAAAGTGAGAAACTGAGCCATCAGGACCAGGACTTGAATCGTAATAGGTCATATGGGAGTCCAGTGCCTCTAACTACCACACCACCTACCAGCCCTCCTAGTGATTATAATTCTAATAACAGAAAGAAAATATCTCAATAGATCATCCTGAAATGTCATAAGAGTCAGTAAGCTAAGTATGGTCATGCTTTACACAAGAATTTGTGGTGTTTAATTGAAGCATTATAACAGTAAATTAATGATAAGCTACTCAGATGCATCAAGGCTATATTTTGAAGAAATAATATAAAGACAGGTATGGTATCTTACTAAATGTAGTGCTTTGATTTTGTATTTAACATGTAGTTTTAGATAATGTAGTTACTTAGTAATCACATTATGAAGGAACTTCAGAAAATTCAAGGGAAATCCAATCAAAGTACAAGTTCATTTTAGTGCAAAATTTTTGAAATTCATGCATAATTATTTTATAACACATATTTCTATGACCTTTCTTGTTATTACTGTAAACTAAGCCCAAGGTTCTAAACTTATTTTTCTCTTCTCTTTTTTTTTTCCTGATAAATTAGTATTTTAATTTTTAATCTCAAGAGTAGCATGAACTTTTTTTTTTTTACATTTTTCTGTCAAATGGTTTCTTCCCTCTCACCTCACACTCACCCTCCACCACCCACTCACTCCCAACCACTTTCCCTCCTTACAGTCTCTAGCATACACACCCATCCTCTCCACCATCACGTCTTCAGATCTGTCAACCTCTACCATAGACACTAAGTACAAACTGAGTGGGTATGTACAATGTATATCTTTAAAAATCTGACTCACTTCACTCAACATTAAGTCTTCTATATTCATACATTTGAGTCAAAACAATAAGATTTCATTGTTTCTTATAACTGTATAATACTTCATAGTATATATGTTCTATAATTTTTCAACCCAGTGATCAATTTTTGCACACTTAGGTTGGTTCCATGTTTTAGCAATTATGAATAATGCTGCAATAAATATGGGTGTGCAAGTGTTTTTCTAATTGGCTAAATACCAAGAAGTAGGATTATGGGTTCATATGGCATTTCTATTTGTAAGTTTTTGAGACACCTTTATATTGTTTCCCACAGAGGTTGAAATAATTTACATCCCCATGAATAGTATAAGAGAGTTCCCTTTTCACTACAGCCTCACCAGCAATGTTCATTTTTTTGATCCTGGCCATTCTAACTGGACTTAAATAGTATATCATTACATTTGCATTTTCCTTCTACCAAGGGATTAAGAATGTTTTTTGTATGTCATTTGGCCATTTATAAGTCTCTTTGGAGAGTTGTCTATTTAATTCATTTGCCCATTTTTAAATTGAATTATTCATTTTTTTATGGGCGAGTTACTTGAATTCCCTGTATATTCTGGGTATCAATCCCTTGTCTGAGGAATAATTTGCAAATCTTTTCTCCCATTCCAAGAATTATCTTTTCACTCCATTTTTTTCATTGCTATGGGAAAGCTTTTTAGCTTGATATAATCCCACTTATCTATTTTGGAGACTATTGCCTGAGCTTTAGGGATTTTACTTAAGAAACTTTTGCCTACTCCAATATTTTCAAAAGTTTCCCCTACATTTTCTACTAGTAGTTTTGTAGTTTGAGCCTTTATATTTAAGTTTTTATCCATTTTGAAGTTATTCTTGTTAATGGTGGGAGGTAGGGAGTCCAATTACATTTTCTTCAGGTGGATATCCAGTTCTTCCAGCGCTATTTGCTGGAAAGACTTGCTTTTCTTCACTGCATTAGCTTGTACCCTTTTTCAAAGATCAGTTGGCTGTATCATTTGGTGTTTATTTCTGTATTCTCTATTCTGGTCCAATGATTTGTGTGTTTATTTTTGTGCCAATACCATGCTTTTTTGATTATCACTGCTTTATAATATATCTTAAAGTCAGAAGGTGAGATACCTCCTTTTTTTTTTTTTTCTTTTGAGATAGTATTGCCTTGGTGATATAGAGTCTTTTATGATTCCAGACTAATTTTATAGCATTTTTTTCCTATTCCTGTGAAGAATATCTCAGGTAATTGGATTGTAATCACACTGAATATGTAAATTAATTTGAGTAGAACTGATATTTTGATTATATCGATTCTTCTAACCCAAGAGCATGGGATATCCTTCAATTTTTTGTATCATACTCAATTTCTTTTTTCAGTTTTCCATGGTTTTCCTTGTAGAGGTTTTTCATCTTTGGTTAGGTCCCCCCACATTCCCCTAGGTATTTTACTTGTTTGTAGCTACAAAAAATATTTTAAATGGGATTGCTTTCTTCAGTTCCTTATCAGTCTGTTCATTGTTGGTGTATAAAAATGCTATAGATTTTTTGTGTATTAATTTTGTATCCTGTTACTTTACTTAATTCACAAACCGATTCTATGAGTTTTTATTAATTCCTTTGGATTTCCTATGTATATAGTCATATCATCTGCAAATAGGGACAGTTTTGCTTCCCTTTTTCTATCTGAATGACTTTATTTTGCTCTCTGGACTCATCACATTGGCTAGAACTTTCAGGAGTGGATAAAGTGTACAGCCTTGTCTTGTTCCATTTTTTAGTGGGAAATCTGAGCTTTTTCCCATTCAGTATGATGCTTGTGATAGGTCTATGTGTATGGCTTTTATTATGCTGAAGAATATACCTTCTATCCCTATTTTTCTGAAAGTCCTAATCATGAAGGGATGTTGTATTTTACCAAATGCATTTTCTGCATATTTAGAAACAATCATATGATTTTTATCTTTCTTTCTTTTAGCATAGTGTATTACATTTATTCTTTTGCATATGTTGAACCATTCTTGCATTCCTAGGATAAAGCCTCCCTGGTCATGTCTGATCTTCTTAATATGCTGTTGGATTTGGTTTGCTAGTATTTTGTTGAATATTTTTGCATCTGCATTCATCAGGGATATTGACCTGTAGTTTTCTTATGTCCTTGTCTGGTTTTAGTGTCAAGGTGATGTAGGTTTCATAAAATGAGGTTGGGAGTATTCCTTCCTTTTGAATCTTTGGAAATAGTTTGAGAATAAGTTGAGTTGGTTCTTCCTTAAAAGTTGTGTAGAATTTAGAAAAGATGCCATCTTGTCCTGGGCTTTTCTTTGTTGGGAGACTATCACTGATACAATTTCATCACTTGTTGTTGATCTATTCAGGCTTTTTATTTCATCCTGGTTCAACCTTGGTTACTTTTACTAGTTCAGAAATATTCCATCTCATCTAAGTTTTCCATTTTGTTGACATATAGTCATTCATGGTATTCTCTCACGAGTTTTTGTATTGCTGATGTATTATTGGTTGTAATATTACCAGCTTCATTAATGATTCTGTCTGGTTCTTTTCTCTGTTTTTCTTGATTAGTTCATGTTTCTATGAACTTTTTGAAGCCCCCTTGTATTGTAGAGCCCTTTCACTTAGGATTTATTTAATGGGAGGAGCTACACTCAAGAGACCTTTATCCTCTCAGGGGAAAAATAGTGTCTGAAGCACATAGGATTATTAGAGGCAATTATGAAAAGTTGAGCAAAGTTATAAATCACTTTAAACAGATCACTCTACAAGTTAAAGTTTTCCATACTATTTATAAATCATTCATGTTGCTTTTAAAAAGCAGACTCTAAAATACATCTGTCAAGATTGTAGAAGCTTAATTTGTATTACCATAAAGGATTGAAAATAATAAAAATGCTCTTAAAATATATTATAATTCAGATCTTCAAGTAATTCAAAATGGCTTTTCTCATCAGTAGTTTAAATTAATCTTTTAACTACATTTCCCAAGAATGATAATTTAACCACATTTCCCAAGAATAAAATATTTGCACTTGTGCATTTATTTTTTTTCTTCCTTTTTTTATTTTTATTTTTATTTTCTACATTAATTCACTATACACCATCACAACATACCAATGAATTTTCCATCCAAAATACACTGTGCATTGGTTCAATTAAGCACATCAACATACATGTTCTCAGCAAATAATTTTCCAATTCTTACATCCTGCATACCTTGCCCTTTGTCTTGCCATCCCTGATTCCCCATCCCCCACCCTCTGCTATGTCCCATCTTCCTCCTCCATTGTCCCTGGCATCCATGGTTGCCCTCCATGCCTTCCGCCCCCGCCCCATTCATTTGTTCTGCTAATGAGCTTAATTAGTCTAAATATATCCAATAGTTAGCACAGCTGACATATACCTATACATGTACCCAAATCTGACCCTAGGCATAAACCCCAGTGAGTAGAATGAACATACTATAAAGTAGTACCCAGCTGTGCCCATACAGCTC